>NC_091400.1:29932718-29947718 GCF_032191515.1 Phaenicophaeus curvirostris
TGGAAGGCTTGAAAGGGAACAGATAACAATGATAGGGGGCATTTTTTCCCCTCTTTCTCCCCCCATTGAGAACAGAAAGCTCTCACGTTTTCCTGGCAGCCTCTTGCAGTACTTTCAGGACTTCCTCACCTTGTTTTCTCCCCCAAGCAAAATGTTGTGTCCTTGGTACTTGGCTTCCCAAGCAAGGCAGAGAAGACATCCGCATATTCCCTACACCATTTTTCTCTTTAGTGGATATTAGCAGATGTGCTTCCAGCAGACTGGCTAAGCATAAACAGGCTTTTAGACTGACAGGTTCATGAACCAAGGGCCCCGCTGGTGCGCGTGCTTGTATACCCTGCTCTCCTCACCAGCCTCACCATGCCCCAGCCCTCTGCGCTGCTCCCGCTCTGCACCGAGTGCACTGCCGAAATCGGAGAGCCTCGAAATACCCCTCTCCCAAGGGCTTCTGCTGATTAATTTTTTTTTCCTCTTTTTTTTCCTTCCTGCTGCCCACCAACCGATGCCTATAAGCGCTTGTGCAGCAGCGCCGTTGCTGAGGCTCACTTGCTGCTCCCAGATAAGCACGCTAATCCTTTGTCTTGTGCAGTGGGATAAGACACCAACCCTTATAGCAGCACCACAGCATTTTTCTGAGTTTCTTTTTCAGAGCTTCTCTTGGCCCATTGCCCCTGCTAGCCTGCTCCCTTAATGGATTAACTGGACTTCAAGGAAAATCCCCCTTTAACAATAGTGAGGAATTGTGTGGTTCTTGGTCTACCTAAGGAGAGGTGCCAAAGTATTTTCCGCTACAAGCGAATCTGCTCAGTCTTTTTGATCCGATTTCTCTCTTCTTGATTTTGATATCTCTACCAAAGTCATTGCAGATGGGAAAGGAAAAAAAAAAAAAACCACAAAAAACAAACCCAAAACCCAAACCAAAATAACCAACCAAGCAGCACTCAGTTTTTGTACATTCATTTTTCTTTCTAGCTTTCCCCTATTTTTCTTCCGCCTCTCCCACATGCTGCTGAGGCAGAGCCGTGCAAGAGAAACTAAATCGCTCTCTTCTTGCTTTGGGCTGTTTTTCATCACTTTTTCTGTATGCTTCCTGACCCCAGAAAGCAGGTTTAAGTCACTACATTCCTCCTCCTTCACCACAGACAGAGACATAGTTCTAGTTCTAGTTTTGTCCTTGTAGGGGCTTCTTGCAGCTCCACCTGAGTGACTGCAGGAGCTGCTTTTGCTTGGCTTTTGCAGATGTGCCAAAGGTACTTCAAATTTGGCAAATTAAATGATTGGACATATTCCAGAAAAATGTTTTTTGTCTCAAAAAACTGTTGTTTTTTTCCCAAAAAGTAATTTATTTGAGCTTGAAATGTTGTTTGAAACATGTTGGGTTTGATGAAATCCTTAGAAATCCAGAGTTTTCTTGATTTTTGAAGGGAGCTGTAACTGAGCTCCAGATGTTTTGCCGCTGACCAACATGTCCAGAAATGGGTTGCCAGGCAAATAAACTAATATTCCTCTCAGCCTTGTCTATACTGCAAGGCATAAGCAGTGACACTGAAAAAATGTTAATTAACCTGCACTGTTAGTAACCTTTAAGGCTTCTCTTTGCTTGAAAACTTGTTTCTTTTTTGGGGGGGAAAAGTCCATGCATGTGTGTGTAAATGTTTGTAGATGCGCACATGAGCAAACTAATGTATATGAAGCTAGAAATCCTGCTGTCTTTGGTCAGCCTTAGAGGTAACTAAAGCCCAGCTGTGCTACACAGTCCGGAAAATACAGCAGGGCTAACACACATAAAAGCAAACACAAGATCCTTCATGTCTTAGACCAAGCAGCAGGCATGCTTTAGGTCTTGTAAAAAAATACTGAATTGATGTGAAACTCTGTGACAGTGAAAATACAGGGAATTTCTGCACCTGTCCTTTGCATCCATCTTGTATCCTTCTGAAGTCAGCTCATAAACTACTCTTCCCAAGCTTCCAGCTGCTTGGCGTTTCTTGTGTAAAATAATTAATGATTATAAGGAATGGAGATATCAGCTTAGGGATAGTTGTACCTGGTCTTGAGCATTTGTATATGTGCACTCATGTACATTCAGTGTTCAGTGGTAATGTCAAAAGGAAAAAAAAGCAAAATGATATGTAGAAATATTAGGAAAGATAAAAAACCACTGTGTTACTAGTATATAAACCTATGATGCACTTTCACATAGAGAGCATATAGAAAATAGAGACCTTCAGTCCTTCCATCTGAGTATAGAAAGAGACCACAATGAATGTCAAGAGTGTGAGGTGGCTTGTGTGTGGTGAAAAGGGGCACTGGGCATTAGAGAGAGTAAAAACTGGGAGTGTGGGCCAAAAGTTATCAGAGCAGAACTGTTCATTTCTCAAATCTCTGGGAACAGAGAGTCCAGCCACAGTAAAAATTACTCTCTGCTCTGATCCTGCAGCCCTTCCTTGGTCTTCGGTCTGGGCTGCAGGCAGAGACAGGTGCTGAGAAGGATGGAACTTTGATCCAGTCCAGGATGGCCAGTCCCAGGCAATCACTCCTGTAATAATGTTTAATTCTGTTTGTTTTATTTCCATTAAATGACTAAATGGCAGTAGATAAAATAAAAGGAGGAAGAAAGGGTGTGTATAGGGACAGTATTTCAAGTATTGATCTTTTTAGAGTTTAGAAATGCACATGGTGTGACAACCTGTCCTGGAAATGTTGTTCCGTGGGCTTGGTACCTCAGTAAGATCCTGTGTATTAATTCCTTCACCATTGGAGTAAGTTGTGAAGAAGCTGCTGGTTCATCTCTGATTTTGGAGCTTGCAGTACCTACCGAAAAAAAATACTGAGGGGCTGATTAGAGAAATTGTCTTCAACTGTCTGCCCAGGTGTGTAGTGCCTTCATATTGCTTTAAGAGTGACGCATCTCAGCCCAGGGTGGCTCTGTCCTGACAGCCTGAGCTCACTGGGTTTGGCTCATTTTGTATGACTGTCCAAAACCTATGGCACAGGGAAACTGGGAAGGTGCTGGTTCAGTATGTTGTTGAGCTTTCCATGCTCCACAAAATGCTTTGGGTTCAACGAGTGGCTGTTTCTCTGGAAAACAGCTTCATCAAAAAGTGCCCAGCATCCTCTAGTCGTACACTGAACAGGATGAGGCTCAGGGTAAGTTCTCATTGAAAAATATGTGTTCGTAATTACATTATAATGAGTTGAAATAACAATGTCAATTCATAATCCATTGCACATTGTGCCTCAACTCCAAGTCTCTTAACTTGTGTCTGAATGTGTAAGGTTATTTCAAAGTGCAGAAGCCCAGGCACAGTGTGCACTGGACAGAGTGTATCAAGACAACGGTGTAGAATTGGAAAGATGAGACTCAGGCCGTAGGACCGAGTTGGAAGGTAGTGCACGTATATATCACAATTACACTTTTCCAGGACTGGAGATGCTGGGTAATTGTCTTTCCCTGCCAGTGTGCTCAGGGCACTTTACAACAATAAATTTCACCAGGAGTGCTAAAAACCAGAAAGAACAATAACATGAAACCTGCTGCTCCAAAAATAACAGCCGAATAAAGCGTTTGAAGAGAAACAGGGGTAAAAGCGCGCAGGATGGAGGAGCCCAGGGTGCTGCTCTGAGACTGGGGCTCTTGGCAGTGGGTACTGATGGGGTGAGGAGGTGACATCAACCCACTCCACTCTGAACTGCTGCCCATGAGGTTTCTGCAAAGCAAGAAAGCGTGGGTCCGAACATCGATTGAGTGGAGGGACAAGGTTCTCTTTGCAGCCAAAGCAAAATTATGTGCCAGTCAAAAACGTGATAGGCAGGCACTTGTTGACTCTAGGGAGTATCAGAGGACAAATGTCCTTGAAAGGAAATTTGAAAAGTAATCTCCATGGGAGCCAAGCTAACACTTCTGGAAGTGCTACAACAGTGGCTGCTGTACCACACTGCCAGGACCTCTGAGCATGCACACAGATCTCCCATGGAAAGACATCCATACATTTTAACCTGTGTTTAGAAAATATCTTACTTGTTAAAAAACAACATGAGATGAGATTTGACAGATTCAGTGCCTGCTTTGATCCAGGCCCTCCTCTGCGGTCCAGGGCAAACCCTCCTCCAGCCTAACCTGGGAGAGGAGGATACCAGTGCTCCCCTCTCTTCTCCTCTGCACTGTCTGGGTGGTGGATGGTGAATGCAAATCTAGCAGGTGCCTGTAGCTGTTGTTTATGCAGCATGTCCTATAGCAGGGCCTTGATCTCATTGGGTCTTAATAATAGCAATTTATAAAAAATAGTAAGAATATATTCAAAACTGGACAAGAGAGGGTAGTTGGATAGTTTGTAATGGCCATTAGATTGCTGATACTAGCTGCATTTGCTCTATATAGTTTGGAGCCATCCATAATTAGAACATACTTTTAGGAACCCTATCTTATGATAGATTTGATTTTTAAGAAAGAAAAATGTCACTAAATCATTATTATTCATGGGACAAATGCTGAAGGGTAAATTTTTTTTAAACACCACCTCTATCACTCTCTCCCATGTCACCTAACTTTTATGCAATAACACTGTTCCCTTAGAGATACCATATAAAATATCTCTCACTTCCCAATATTATTCATAGAATTCCCATTATAGAACATTGAAAACCCAGATTAGAAGAGTACAGGAATATTTTATGACCAGTTTGAAAATGCTGTTACTGCTGCAATAAATTAAGAAGTTAAATTACTCCCACATTGAGTATTGATATACTGTGCATGGCAGAAAAATTCCTTTGAAATATACTGTACAATACATATAGAGAAATTCCAGCCCCTTTGATGACTGCAATGTGACTGCCAGCAAAGTAGTTTCTGTGTGTATGGGGGTGGTGGACTGGATTGCCAAGTCTGTTCTTTAAAACAATGTGTTGAGCAAAGGTGCAATCAGCACAGTAAAATATTATTTGGTTAATTGCTAATATTGGAGTGTTCATTTAATGGCCAAGTCACCATTCTTCATTCTTCTCACATTCGGTCTTTGTGAACTGCACCTTTGTACCTCTACAGATAAAATATACCGTAGACTAGCAGAGTCAAATTTCCATAATATGATTGTTCTTGTATATATATCTATATGGACATTTATTTGTGGCCCTTACCTTACCACAGGAAGACTGTAGGTGGATGATGTGCATATGCCTCTCTTATTTTATTTTTTTTTTTTTGCCTTAACTGTTTATTGAAACTCAAAACTTTGACTGCCATGGGAAAAAAAACAACAACAAAAAAAAGCTGGATCCAGTCCAGCTGATGGGATTCAGTTGCTTTTTACTTTTAGATACAAAGATGCTCAGCTAATTAAATAGAATTTTTAGCCATATTTACAGTTGTTTGCATTATTGAGATGTAAAGCCATCAGCATGTGCCTGACAATATCGATGCAGTTACCTATGAATCTAGGTGCACAAACTGTCTTTTTTTCTGCATGCAGATCTTCAGAGATGAAACACTGCGATGGGAACTACAAGCATACAAACTGGTTGTTACAACTTCAGGTAATATCTGATCTTCCTTATTTATTTTCATGTGTTTCCTGTTGTGCACTAAAAAAGCAGCACTTTATTAAGCAAAATAATTGAAGACATTTGCCTGTTAGACTAAATAGGCAACCAAATTGCCTATTTTGCAAAATGTATCAAAAGAGCCCTTTTACACATTTAGTAAAGAAATGAAAACAGAGCTGCTGTGAAGCAGACGGCATAAGCAGCTTATTTGGTTTTTGCCAAGAACCTGGCAAATGCAGTAGTTAAACTTTACAATAATAATTACAGTATATTTTGCTGATTGCAATATTCAAGCCCAAAAGTGACTATTTAACTAAGCTGACCATGGAATCAAGTACCCACAAGTAATGTCTCTTTATTAATGATTGTTTTTAAGAGTGCGTCCTTTCCGAATTGCCTTGTTATTCCACAAATCGGCGGAACAGACTTTCAGCGAGAATCATTTGTATAAAACGGAGCAGCCGGGAGTTATTTAAGAACAACACAAACAGTGATGCAGCTCAGGTATGTGCTTTTAAAGGTTATTCTTGGAGGATTTTCTTTCCCAAGGAAAGCGAGGCAATGAAGGGTAGAAGCTGAGTAGCACATTTTTCCCTAGCCGCACTGAAAAATTCACTGAAAGATAAGCAGAAGCTTTCTGTAAACCCTGAAGCTTACGTGTGCTTGTTGGACCCTTGACTTTTGCCCTGGAGTTGGCGGTTCTCAGATCAGGCCCAGTCAGGGACCTCCGCGTGCCCTGGAAAAAAAAATAAAATGCAGAAGCGGGGCTGATCCGCAGCCTAAGACAACAACGCTGATGCTGCACTGCCCAAAGTGACTTATCTTCATGTATAATCATGTAGCAAATCATGTATTCATTTGTATTATTAAATAAAGACTAACAGAGTTGTACACCCAGCAGAGCAGAAGGAATGCACAAAGGATCATGGGTTCCCGGCATTCCCTGCTCCCTCTTGGAAAGCCGCTGACTCACTCCCCGAGCAATCAGCGTTGTGTGCCATTACAAATGGGGTGGTTAATAGGCCTGCATCCATTATCATTAGTGCATCTCAGCACGCAGGTACATGATGGGTCCTGCCAGCGCATTTGCTCCAGCTCACTGAGCCAGGGGCCATGCTCCATTGCAAATGAGGATGAGGAACACCTGCTCCAGGGTTTTTCGGCAGACCGGAGTCATCCTTCACATCTCATGCAACACTTGTTCTGTCAGAATGCAATGCTGGCACCGGCCGGAGCGGTGGTGTGCCAGGCGTCCGACTAAAGATTATAGACTTCCCTGTGGTCTTCTGCTGAAGTTCAGCTTTGAATTTTTTCAAAGAAACGTTTTAAAAATTTATCAATTTCATATTAGGCATTCAGTCATTATGTTAAGGGTTTAAAAATAAAGATGAAAAAAAAACTTTGCTTCAGAAATTAACTTTTTTTGGCAATTAGAATGGGAGCATAAAATATTTATTGAGTCTGATAATTTTATTCACAGTGCTGAGTGCTGGCTGTTTTGATATGTTTTCTGAGAGAGATTTTATTTTTGGAAAATAAACCTTATGATTCTTTTTTTCTTTTTTTTTTTTCCTTCTGCAACTATTAATGTGGTTCGTGGGATTTTAATTTTAATTGTTTGCACTGGGTCACCCAAGATGTGTTACTAGACACTAACCAAAAGGGGGGAAAATACAACAAAATGTTGCCTTCTCAAGATGTGTGTCTTTCCATCCAGAAGTCTCTGCTCTGGCTGCCCTCCAGAACCGGGACAAAGGCTTTCTTCATCCCACTCCAAAAGGCACCATGCTGCCAGTTCCAGGTTAGCTTGTTTCAGGCGCTGGAAGCCAAAATAAAGGGAGGAAAAAAATGATTGTAATTTGAAGAAGCAGCTCTTGAGGTTTGCAAATTACAGTGAAGGTGGCAGTGTTGCAGCCGGTCCTCCTGGTCTCCCTGTCCTGGCTACCTTGTAGGTGCTGCTGGCGACCAAAGCTTTTCAGTGCCTGAAAACAGAGGCTAGAGTCAGCGGCTGGCACCTTGGGCAGCCCCGTCACCCATCCTGCAGGTGGGATCAGCTGAGGAGTACGTGCTGTCAGGCTCACGTCCATCCTGCAGGATCTCTCCTTCCTGGGAAGAGCCCTGCAGATCACTCGCTGTATATGGCACCTCAGGTGCAGTTTTCCTCGTGGATGATGCATAACCATCTTCTTGAAATGAGGTTTGGGCTGAACTGGAGCAGCAGGACCATCACTGCTGTATCCCAAGCCACTGGCAGTACATACACTTTTTGAGTGCTGTTATCTTTGCCTCCAAAGCAAGCAGAAGGAATGGCATTTAGTTGCTTCCCCATTCTCAAAGTGCTGGTGAGTGGACTTGTCTCTGGATTTGGAATAAGAAATTAACTAAGAATTTCCTGTTTGCTTTCCTTGCTTTATTTTTTGTTTTCTTTTTTTGTTTTTTTCAAAAACAAAAGAGAAAGTGATTTGTTCCTGTCTCTCTCCAACCATCCCTTTTACACTGAAGAAGTTTTTGGTTCTGCTTTCACAGCCTCCAAGAAAATGACAGCTACTTTATGTCATCAGGAAGCTTTGTCTGGTCGAATACAAGTTTCCACAGTCATAAAATTACCCCAGAGATTACAGCTCTGCTTCTCTGCTAGGAATGTGGAGTCTTCAGTTTGATGCTGGTTTGTACCTTGGGATCCAAAGTCTGCTTTATGCTCAGGTTCTACCCAAAAATGACTTCCAGGATCCATCCTTTTAGTTGTTATGACCTTAGCACTCCAAAGAAATCTTGGACTCCTGTTCCTTAAGATTTGGGTTCCTTGGTCACTCCCATCAGAGGGAATCTGTCATTGTGCCTATTTCATGTTTCTTTGTGCTGTTCTTTTTGCTTTCTGTACTTTTCTGTCCTTATCATTATTATATTATTATCATTATTATATTATCCTTAGCTATGGAAGTGGTTGAAGTAGTTTTGTCTTTCTATTGGCTCTTCCCTGGTGGGACCAGACTGACCTATTAGACTGATGTTTTAGTCAATTTAAGAAACTTAGTCTTGGGATCACAATGATAAACGTGACCATGTTGATCTGCACTCCTACCCCCTTCCAGCTCCAAGATGTGTGTGGAACAATATGCCTCTCTGGTATCATCTGAGTGCGTACCTCCACACAGTCAAAATGAAACAATAATAACTTCAAACAGTAACGAGAAATACTGTCCTGTGCTCTGACTGCAATAAGATCTTTACGCCCCTCATGGCAGGGAGACCAAGGTGGCCACTGATAACCTGAAAGAGAAAGGGAGACAAGAAAGCTTGTTGTTTGCTTTAGGGATTCTGAGTTTCATGCTGTACTAATTAGTCCAAATGTAGATCTATTATGGAGATGCCACAGCTGAGTTTTTACCATCTTCCTGATCAAATGTGGCGTGTGGACTTGATCACTTCTGTGGCAATAATTCAGATCTGGGACTCTTCTGAGTACTTTGCCACACACTCAGGTGTTGAAGATATTTGTTTTAATGATTCAGTGAAATGAAAATGCTGCAAGAAGCATTACTGTGAGTGCTATTGCTTAGAAACTTGTGCGAAAATTCAGATACATCTGCATTTTTTCAAACTCTCCATATTATTTAACAGAAATATTCTTACTTTCTTCTTTTATCCTCTCAGCATGGAGGAGATACTTGAAAAGATGTTTATGGCTGTGTCACATTGAATGCACCTGGATTGCTAATGGGGGTGTCCTCACCACCCCCAGGGAATCACGGGCTGGTCACTGGTTCAGTATCATACATATACTACGTATGATTCAGTATCATACATATAAAAAAGTTTTGTAGCACTCATGGGCTGTGATGGGGTCTGCAATGGGTGCTTAAGAAACGGTATGCGAAGAGAGAAAATTTGGAATGATCTTACATATTGAAATAAGCAGTTTGGGAAGCAAAATACTTTAAGTTGCATTTAACAGACAGATATTAACACCCTTTTTCTGGTTTAATGCCTATTTCTAACTCTGTGCTTTTGAAGTATTAAGTTTTGATGGAACTTTTGCTTATGGACTATAAATGCCTTTACTATGATTTCCAGCCAGCCAGCAAGAACTGTTTGAAGTTCCTGTTGCTGTAACGCTAGAAAAATCGGTGCTAGAAATGCCAAATCTTCACTCATTCAGGATTGAGGACCCTGAAGAAAAGCTGTACAGAGAGAGATGACAATACCACAGAAGAAACCCGTACGTGGCTGATACAGGCTGGATATGAGGAGATTTTAATCAGAAATTTGAGTAGAAAAAAATAGTTTTGATTAGAGATTTTAAAGAACTAACCCTAGAGCAAAGCCTGGAAGACTGGTACAAGTGATTCCTTGGGATCAAATGGGATCTATATAGTCCAGTGTACGTGAAGCTGAGTTTGGGAGAAGGTGCAGGCAAGCAATGAAGGACAGACATGATAATAGTCTGGGGACACTTCACAATTGTTGGATTTAATCATTTACAACAGGAATAAACAATATCTTCCTTTCTTCTGCTCCACAGGGAGTGCTGCATACCAACTGGGACATGTCTATCACATCCTATAGGAAAAAGTTCCAGGACAAGATGACTGGCTTGGAGTGCACAAAGGTAGCCATGGACCCATGAGTTTCTTAAACAGCACCCCACAACCCAAGGTGCAGGCACCTCTTTCATCACCACCAGCTTAAATGGCAGCACTTTACTTTTGTATGTGCTCAGATGATGCCTTCTGAATGGCTTTAGATATAAGACACTGAGACAAATAAAGAACAGGCAAACTTAGAAAACATGTTGCCAGAGGTACAGCTTTTCTATATTTGTGTCTTAATGGATTTTACATAAAAGAAGAGGAAGGAGAGATTAATATATGGAGTATTACTGGCTTGGTTAGCGCAAATGCTGTGGGAAATTTTGCTTTTGAATTTACTGCGGGTCTAAATTATTTTCTTCTGTCTAGATGAAATGCAAGACATTAATTCAACTATCAATGTTTGTCTGATGCTAAGGATTGCAAAGTTAATTTTTTAACATGAACAATGAAAAGTTCATAGATTTTTAAATTATTTCAGATTTTTTCAATATACTATTGAGCAGAGCCTTGAAACTTGGGGTATGTTTACGTGCTTTGCTGATTATGAATAGACTTCAGTATGTGTTTGCAAAATCGCAATTCCATCAGTTTGTCAAACAAATAAAACCCCTACACATCTTCCAGATACTTTAAATATATAGACTCTGCTGTATGTACCTGCTAACTAGAGAAACGGCTGCATCTAATTTGAATGTTCAGAGTTTATGTAATTTCTAACCTCATTTCATACATTATGCTGCGGTCCTGACCTGCGATGACCTGTTATTTTATCCCAGTGATGGACTGCCTGCATGCAGATGTTGCCATTTGTGCCAGGGAGCAGCGAGTCCGTGATGTGACAAGCAGACTCCCAACCCAACTTGGAAACCAAACCTCTGGAGGTGAAATGCTTGTGCATTAACCCACTTTGCTATCCAGCCTTGTACTGATATATTTTTAAAAGCACATTTTTTAATTGAAAAGAAGAAAATTATCCTATATATGGGAAGAAAGAAACCCCAAATATCATACTATGAACTAGTTGGTACTGACAGGACTTAAAATACAAAGAGAAGCTGGCATATGCATATTGCAGCGTATTGCTGATCACTGCCAAGGACATGAAAGTTGCCTTGCTGCTTTTGCTGCTGTTTAAGTGTGACATTTGGGGATCTACATAGCATGCCCTTCTGCTCTACTTTCCAGATGCAGTGTGGAAAGCAGTCTTGGTGAGATTCTGGATTACTTTGGGGTAGGGCTGTTCAGTTGTGCAAGGTCAGGCAGGAATGAGAGCATCCTGCTATATTAAGGTGCTGGGAGCCAGGTCCAGCCAAGGCATTAATACTCCACTCACAGTGCAGAGCAATAAGTTCTCATTCTCAAAAAGCCAAAATGAGGTTTCAACTGAAGGAACACGTTGCATGTGAGACTTGGCTGTTTAAACACTGGTTCCTCAGCTATTTTCTTTCACTTTTTCTCCTCCCTCCTCCACAATTAGATGGTTGAAGGACATTGCATGATATTTAATACTAGATTTCAATGTTCTGATCAGATTTTCTTTCACTTTTGCCTGATGCTGTGATGTTAAAACACCTGGGGGAGACAGTGGGATCTTTTGCTGAATGTGAAGTGGGCTGAGACTCACCACCTCCTGCCCACAGCTGTGCCAGCTCGCCTGGTGCTGCCTCGCTTGTCCTGGGGCTGGCGGGGGGGACCTTTCCCCTCTGCTAATGCAGAGCCCTGGTTTTGTGAAGGACGTGAACGGAGACTAGTTTGAGACAAGTAAGCTCTTGTTTATACTTGTGGCCTCGTCACAATTTGAATCTAAGTCTCCAGAGATGCCCTCCAGCTTCCTTAAATTTCATTTTTTTATAATGAAGATAATTTGGGTTTTACAAGCATAGAAATGTCTAAAACTAATAAACATTTTATACATGTGTCAAAAGATGCTTAAAAAGCAGCCAAATCATGTTTTTTTAAAAACTTGGGGGGGAGCAGGCCTCATTTCAATGCACCCCTTGTTTGCCGAGTTCCTGCAGCCTGAGCAAATTTTTACAGATGAGTTATAAACCCCAGACTAGCGGAGCTTTAATGGAAGTACTGACACTACGTAAAGCCAAGCAGGCGTACTGCTACAACAGCTCCACAGACCCTTCCCAAAGCTTCTTTCTGCATCCCACTGCTGACCCCATTCCTCCTTCTGGAGCATGGGAATAATGGTACATTTCCTACAGAAGCACTTGGGGAATTAAGACACGGGGGGCTTGTGAGCGTGCTTGCTCTTCTTTCTTTTGCATACTTGCACAGAAGGGATTTGGCAGGCAGCCTTGGCAGGCCGGCAGCTCACAGGGAAACAAAAAGACCAGCTATCAGTGCAAAACGGAGAGGCTTCGGAGGCGGCCACGGTGGCTGGTGGCCACGCAGCCTCACTAGACTCCACTTCAAACAAACAACATGCTGGGTTTATCATGGGGCTTAAGAGAAAAGGCTCTTATAGTCATCATCCAAGTGTTATATTTATCGCCACTTGGAAATCCTCGACTGCTTATTTATTCTTTGATGTTTTTTTCAGAGATGATGATGTTTGCACCAAATAGATGAAGTGGTTTTCATCTTAAAAAGATGAATTTGTAGGAGTACGTCTGCGTACAGGCATGAATTGCCTCTGATAAATATAGGTGTGTATGTACATAAGAGCATAAAGTAAAGCCTTGCTGAGTACACTGCATCTGGCTTACTTTTATCACCAGCTTTGCCATAAAATGTCCAATTTTAATAATAAAATTAGAGCCAAAGGAAACCTGTACAGGTGAGAGGAAATCTGCAAGTATGATCAAAACCATGTTTCTGATTCAGGACGAAATCGCAGGCTACAGGGAGGTACATCTGTAAATTATATAGGAAGCTTTCTTCAACAACTGATTCACCCTGACAGTTTTACTGGAGTATATGAAAATTAGTATTAAAGATGTGATATGTAGGCTTCTTTCCAGGAATTCCAATCTGGTTTCAATAAAATGAAAACACTGATTGGAAGTGAAGTTGCCTTCCGGTTTTGCCTTTGGCTATTATGTGTTCATTCGTGAAATGACTGAATTCCACAACTACTTTTAATATTCACCTTTTGAGTTCATCTCCTGTACTGGACACATTGGAATGATTAAAATAGCACTGCCTCCTGAAGCCGGATTCTCTTTAATTTGAAACAGCCTAGGTGCTGAGGAAAAAAAAAAAAAAAAAAAAGGAATGCTCTGTTAAGTCCATCCTTTCTTAGCATCAAGTTGCTTCAATGCCTGTTTAGGGTAGAATACTAATAAAGAAGCAGTTCCTAGATGAAACATCCTGTGCTTCCTGAATAGCTGTGCAGCTAAGACCTAAAGAGAACAGTTTCGTATTCCTCGTCTCTACCCCTCCAGGTTGCTGCTCCTGATTTTGTCTGCTGTCTGAGAGGTTTTTGCTCCAATGTTATGTGCTTTTTGGTGCTGCTGTGCTTTGGCAGCTGCATCGCTGCATACATTAATGCCACTGTATCTCCTACCCCAATGCAGGAAGCTCTTACGGGGCGCTGCTGTTGCAATGAGAGCACCTGTAAAAATGGGTGGGGAAGAGAGAACAGGAGGCAGGAGATGTAAATCTTTAAGATATCTGAGATCTTGCAATGCAAACTGTTGCATTTTAGCTTATTGTTCAAAACAGCATTTGGATCCTGAATTTGTGGGAGTTTATCCATGCCAGATGAGCATGAGTAATTTTATGTGGTGAGTAGCTCATAAAAAAATCCAAATTCCCATGTATTTGCTAACACCTTCCAGACTAAGCTTCGTGTTTTGAGGCAATATTGTCCTAGAGATGGAAAAATTGACTTAGCTGCTTTTAGGGAGATGCTGGCAGGAGCTCCGGGCTGCCCTTCTGGAGGGAGCTGTGAAGTAGAGGTTAATGTGGCACCCAAGGCACCCTCATCATTAGTGGTTAAAGGGCTTTCCATGAGTTAACGGTGGTTTTTTAAATGAGTATTCTTCCCTCATTTTTTTTATATGGGAAAGCTGGCAGCCGTGGTGACAAGTGACCCTCTGACAGAGCTCCCCTGGGGCCTGTGTTTGCTGGGTGAGCTTTCCTGGGGAAGACCTCCATTGCCTTGCTTCTTATTATGCTCTTGGCCCCTGACTGCCCTTACATTTTTTTACTCTGCTCTGGGGATGTTGGTATCTCTGGCAGCCTCTTCTCAGGGCATTTAAGGGGATGTTTTCTCTTTGTGCTACTGGAAGTCCCAGTCCTGGGCACCACCATGCCTGACCTGAGCTGCTCTGGACTATAAGGACATCTATAATAAACACTAATATTGAAAACTTTAGCACCTATGTAGAACAAAGGAAAGCCTAGGGAAGTAATTTCAGCCTCTGTACTCAGTCACCTATCTGGCAACCTCTGCAATGAGTATTCTGGCAAGTTAAATCGCTGGGGGAGAGTCTGACTTTCTTCAGTTGTCCAAGGCAATCTTTGATTAAATCTTGGATGCTGTAACTTAGACATCAGGTCCTGATGTGCTTACCATATTTTGCAAAGAGAAGGTCTCCGTGAATTGAAAATTTCTGGTTATGTGCATTCAAGGTCATGCATAAAACAATGTCTAGGATCATGGAAAGTTGAAGAATTTAATCAAAATGCTGCTCTTTAGTTTAGTATGTTTTGTAAGATTAGGAGGGGCACCAATAATGCTGTCAATGCAGGGCTCATTTGAACACTTTTGAATTATTGAGCCACAGAGCAAACCTCAGCGCAGCCTAAATTGACAGTTTTTAACAGTGCTGTTGGCAATAGAAGTTCCTGATGGTTCCTCTTCTGCACTGGAAAGGGACAAAATTGCAGTAAGTCCGTAGACCAAAAG
>NC_091400.1:29952718-30002718 GCF_032191515.1 Phaenicophaeus curvirostris
CTGGATTGTGTATAATGTCAGCCTAACTATTTTCCTGTTATAGCATACCCCTCAATAGGAATAAGTGCACTTACTTGACTCAATCAGCCATCTGTGACTCCATCAGCCACAGTGGAAACTAATTGTAATTGCCAATTGTTAACCAGACAATAGCAGATGCTAACTTTAATATCCAACAGTGCTCTTCCGAGCATCTTTTATGTAGACATAGCCTCACTTTAATACATGTTTTCTTTCCCCAAAATACAGCAACTTAGAAAAGGCTGATTAGCCTAGGGAGCTATGTGACTTGAAGCAATGAACTTCGAGGAATGGCAGCTGGTATTCTGTTTCTGGGCCATAATGTCTATATTGTAAAAATTTAGAAGATTGGATTTAAAATTCTTCTTCAAAATATATTTTTTTTCCAGTTAAATTTTCCAAAGAGCCATATACTGGATGGTAACATGAGAGAAATATCTTTCCTGGCAATGTCCTTGCCTTCAATTAGGTAATCAATTAGTCTCAGAACATTAAAAAGCAAAATGCTGCAACAGGATTTTCCACCAAATTCAAAAATATTTACTAAAGGATTTCATTGCCCCTGTTTATTTAAATCTAGGCATGAAGGCTGTGGCTACACGACATAATGCCATTGTTTTGGCACCAGGACAGCTTTGCAACCTCAACCCCAGAGGACATCTGGAGTCTTCTGGGTCATGGCAGTTCCTTTTTGCAGAAATTTGCTTGCCTAAAGTAATGAATGAGCCATTTTCACTTTTACTATGGCCTGCAGTCTACGAGAGACATTAGGAGCAATTTGTAGTCAACGTGCCGCTCTGTTCCATCTAAAATATTATCAATGAGCTTGTCAACCTGAGCCTTAACCTTCTTTGTTATTTTCATCTGCTCCTCTCTCAGATGTCTCTCCTCGTACCCATAACCTCTGAAGACTAGCAACAGGATGTCATACACCTGTTTTGCTCAAGGCTGGGACTTGGAGCCCTGCGCGATATTGTGTAGGCATTGGCTCGCTTGCTGCTTTGCTCAACGTATATGTCAGAATGTCAGATGATAGTTGTTGTATCTGCAGCTGTTGCATGAGCAGAGTGCCAGGGGCACAACTTTCCTGCAGTGAGCTTTAATTTGCTCTCCCCTCCCTGAAGAGCTCCCGCGCTTCACCTTGCTGCTGCTGCTGCAGCTGGAGGAGAACTCAGCCCACGTGCAGCTGAGGCCATGGGACAGCAGGCAGGCAGCAAGGCTCAGTGGCAGCCGGGGTAAAACTTGGTGCAGGCTGAAGCTACTGCAGACTGCTATTTACATCTTTGCTCAATGAGGCATTTTAATAATTGTTTGCAGGGAGGTATTGCAAACACTCAGGGATTTATATTTGTGCGACTCAATCTGTAGTATATTTGGATGCTGTTCCAAGAGAGCTACTTGTAGCCTAAATAAGCCATAAACTGCCAAGATATTCATGAGAGATCTGACTATGTTTTTGACTGCTCTCAGAATTAGGTTGACAATCAAAACAGATGTAGAATGAGGCTGCAACTGGATTGCCAAAGGCAAAAAAAATCCTGTCAAATTCTTTAAAGGAGCAAGCTGATAAACCACTGTAATGCATGGGAATAGTGGACATTAGTAACTAGACAAGGACACATATGTCCACCTTCGGATTTGTTTGGGACTGTGGATTTGTTTTACAAATTAGGTAGCAAGGGCATTGAAAAAAATGATTTAAAATAAACAGTAGTGAAACTTTAAAAAGGCACAACATTACCGCATGAATATTGCAAGTTGTTTCTAAGGTTTTTTTAAAAATACGTGTTCTTGCAGAATTGCTGCATTTTTGAGTGACATATTGTGATAGCGCAGATCATCTGTAATTTAAAAGAAGAAAGCAACAGAGAGTTTGATTAAAAAGTAACATAATCCCTTATTACTGGATATTGCTTTGGTTGCATCTATTATTGAAAGAGACACGAGGCATTTTGTCTTTCACTTGAAATGTTAACTAAATCAAGGCTAAATAAACCAAGGCTTCATCTTTAGTAACGAGGACAGATGCAGTGGCCTAACAGGTATATTGCATCTTGTCTAAAAGTTGCCTCTCATAATTCTTGCATCTATGTCTTCGTAGCAGACAGAAAAGGAAAGGTATTGGAGGATGAAGCACAAGCATGAAAGAGAGTGGTGGGAGAAAAAATAGCAATAGATTATGGCTGCCTACTGGAAAAATCAGTGGCTGAAAGGACAGATTTGGATGTACAGATGCATCAGTGTCTAAGGTTGCTGTAGGTCTTCATGGTGTTTCAGCATAAGGATGATTGACAAGGATTTAATAGAACCTTTGCTTGGGGAAAATGCTGATTCATACAAAAGAGAACTGTTCACAAGCAAGTGTTTTATTTCAATGAATATCCCAATTTGAAAAACAACAGAAGAACAAGTCAGAATAGTTTTCAAGAACATTTTACTACATAATAATTTTTTTTTCAAATTATCTTTGCTTTTGGCATGTAGTTTGTAGGTGTTTTTCAAATAGACATTTCAGGAACTTGAATAACATTTCAACCTCAGAAATTTTTGTAACCATTTGTGCCGTGCAGAAGGTTGCTTGCCTTATTTTATGTCTTGAACACATACACAGGAATCAGAACGGTGAAAGAAATACACTGCTTTCCCCTCAAACCTACCTCCTGAATATTGCCAACTTCCCAAACCTTTCTGTATGCAGGGTAAATGTATCAAAACCACACCTTGCATTGGCTGGCTCAGCTTGGAATGTGCACGGCAGGTAGGACTTGACTGCACTGCAGCTCCAGGGAGCAGATTCCTGCCAGGCTTCTGCATGGCCAGGCACTCGGTGCTGCGTTGTCTTCATCAGATTGCCATCTAACACACACGAGCCAGAGTGTCTGGGAGCATGCCTGCCATGGAGCTGGGCTGCTAGCCTGTGCCTAGGAAGTTGGCTTGATGGTCACTTGGCACACATGGCCCATGGCACTGAATTCAACAGCAGAGTTGAGCGTTAGAGGACTTGGTCCCTGCTGGCAAAATCACTCTCCCTGCTCCATCTATGAAGATGGATTGGTCCAAGTGGAACATCAGGTCTTCAAGCCCAAAAATAAGCTGGAAATGTGAGCTCAGGCCTCTGATATCCTGGCCAAGTCCTTTCCTGTAGGGGCAGGACTTGGTTTGTCCCATGGGGACCTCAGAGCACCTCTGGGCTTGCAGAACACAAAAGCCCCCAGAGCAAATGTCCTTGACATTTCTTTTGGCTTGGTTCCCTTTCATCTTAGTTCCAGGAGGATGCCCTCTCTATATTAATACTTCTATAATCTTTTTAATTAAAATTAAATCTAGTTTTGATACCTCGCCACCAGATCCAACACTGTAATCCTGAATGAAGAGCCGATTCCCTCCACCACAACGTGAGGAAATGTCATTTCTTGCACTGCATTTCCAATCAAGTTATGCAGTGTTTGCTTATATTTCTTTTCTTGCTCAGCGTTCAGTGTTCTCATATCCTGGTTAGATCTTGATAGGAAAATATAAAAACATGTCAAGAGAGTGGTTCAGTTACAAATAGAGTGCAGAAAATTATTTTGGAGAAAGCCCATTTGTGTGTGATTTCTAGCCTAATTCTGCAAACCCTGGTGGTTTGGAGAGTTTAGCATCCAGAGGTTTGGATACTTGCCCAAACTAACCCTAAAATGCAAACCTTTGGAAGCTTGCCTTTCAGTTCAGTGTGTGATATAAATAGCTCTGCTAGGAACAAACAAAGGAGGTATTGCATCAAGCAGCCAAGAGAAACTACATGAAACACTTGATCAGGTTGTGTTTTAGTATCCTGGCCTGCACTCCCTCTTTTGCTTTAGCAGCGTTGCAAGCAGGAGACACACTTCTACTTTTTCCTGATATTGGCGCAGTTGTGTCTGGATGGCGCAAGGCAATGAATCTTAAGCATTTTTATCATTCTCATGTTCTCTGAGGTGAAGGCTTATTACCCACCTCCACAAAATAAATAATTTAAAAAACAGTCAGCGAAGTCCTTCTCATGGTGGCATTGGTGGATTTGATGTAGAGCTCCAGTCTTAGATGGTGGTGTATCACATTGTTCAGTCCTGGAAGGACCAGAGAAGAAGGCTTCAGATCTCTCTTGCTCTTGCACTCCTGTTCAGGTGAAGCGTAGTTTGCTGAGAGAGAGCAAAGAGAGTGATCCATTTTCTTTAATGCATCACAGTCTTTTTTTTTTTTTCTTTCCTTTTTTTTTCTTTGGCTGGTTCTTGGGATTGCCTGAATTGTTAAATATATCTATATCTGCATACACATATTCAGTCTTGAACAGCCTGGAACATCAACTGTGTGAGAAATTAAAAGTCATTGAATACATGATCTTGCTATGGTACCCTTAGTACCTCCTTCCACAATTTGGGGTATTTCATTCTTCTAAAAGCCAGACCTTTATGTGAGAAAGCAATGTTAAGGATGTAAGCCAAAAAAATGGAGCAAACACCAATTTGTGATTGAAAGGCAGAACTTCCAGGGAAGCCAAGCAAAATCTCATAGCCCCAGTGAAACTGCAGAGAATACTCACAGTTCAGATGGCATCCAGATATTTATGGGAAATGTAAGAATCAGGACACTTTATCTGCATCACCTTTCTTATGTTCCCCCCTTTTTTTGTAGCTGTTCCTCTTTGATGACAATTTACTGTAAAATTGCCACTCAGTCAGACCCTTTTTCTCTCATATGCCTTCCATGACCCCTGCTCTTCCCATTTGGCAGAACTGAGCAGCCAGAGCCCTAAATCACCCTGCCTGCAGCAGGCTGGGGCATGTTGCCTTTCCCTGGCTTCCAGCTGGCGACTGCTCTCAACTCCTGTTTTTCTTATTCCTGCAGAGACGGTGCATTCTTGCACTGTCCAAAAGCCAGGGGCTGGGCTACTAATAGAGACCACTGATGAATGGCATAAGAGCTTTTCCATAACTCTCTATTACTAATCAATGAGCATGTTTGACATCTTGGCAGTACAGTATTTGAGAGTAGCTGTCACTAGTGCTTTCTGGTGCTGAAAGAAAATGGGAAACTCTAATACTGGCATTACATCATTGATGGTAGCTGGTTATTGATGTCATCATTCCTGTCACTCACCTGATATATACAGCCCGCAGTGACTTACCTCCGATCTATAGAGGTATGGATTTGAAAATAAACATCAATAACTTTAAAATCATTGCACAATTGAGATGATGCTAACTCAAAGTGGTGATGAATCTTGGATTTTCTCTTGCCCATTTCTATATTTCACTCTTATAAAGGGTATATGTGGTCAGTTGCCTGTGCTCTCTGAGAGATATTAGACATTGATATTACAATGAGGGTCTGAATGACTGGTGCCTTATTCTCAAACTGTCTTATGGATGAATCTTTATATCACGTGTGCATAATAATGTCTGTAATCATATATTGCCTACATACTGCAATGAAATTCTGATGCCTTATTGCATCAGTCTTGAGCACCATGCAGAACAGCTTCTAGGAGATACTTTTACCTTGTAATTCTTTATTCTATGCACATGCACCATTTGATCGTAGAACTGAGAATCAGAAATGTGGATGATGTCCCTTTTCTTTTCTTAGATGCTGACTCCTGGAGGCCTGGCTTCCAGTGAGCAGTGAGTGTGAGCGTCAGCACCTGTGTCCCGATGCCAGACAGCTGGCACACTCTCTGCATGCCACGGTGCACCATCTGTGCCAGACGTCACGTGCCAGTTACGTGACTTGGGAGAAGTCATGAGGAAGAAAGTAAGTTCATACCACAACAGAAGTGCGTTTGTTTTCCGTGCAGCTCTACAATGTGTATTGAAATCTGCTGTGGGTTTGGTCTTTTCCTCTCTTTCCCCACTCTTGCTGAAGCAGTCATTCTGAGCAAATGTAAGTTCAAGACATGCAGAGGGCATTAAGCATAGAGGGGATTTTGTTTCTGTAGACTCTGTATGGAATTGTTTGAGGGATTGAAAGCATCAAGTATTTTTCTAATGCAGAAAGAGATTTTTTTTCTATAGAGACTGTATTCCACCAGAGAAAGAGATCATTCACAAAGAAAATGTTCCCTTACATGGCATGGAAGGCAAAGCTTAGCCATCCCCCATAATAGAAAAACGACACCCACCCATCTCTAACTGCCACAAGTTGCCAGTCTGCCAGGTCAAAGCAGACTGCAGTTTTCTTGTCCAAGTGAGAATCCTGGGAGTTTTCCATTGCTACCCAGCTTTGCTATGGCCTGAAGTAGTAGCAGAGGTTGACATCTACGCTTAAAGGTGCATTACACCATAGGCCATGGGCACCTCTTATAGGATGCTGTTCCTTCTATAAAGGTAGAGCTTACTGATGGTGAGGAGACACCATCAAGTCTTCAGTTCCCTCTGTGGGTATGTGCCGTAATGACCTGGAATGACCCTCTTGACCCTCTTTTTCAGGGGCAGAAGCTCTCTACCACAGTTCAAAGAGGGGGAAAATGATCTTTTCTTTCTATTTCGATACCTTTATTTCAGATACAGTGGGTCACAGCTGTGTGGCACCAGGAAGACATTGTGAAGCTGTTCCCGGGCCCATGTGGTGAACACTATGGCTTTCAGTCCTCTTGGGGGCAGAGGTAAATGAGCTCCGAACGAATGCTTCTTCACAGGTGAAATGCACATAAGTGCATTTTTGGATCATAGTCCAAGTCTGCATCCTTTGTGAGCTGGTGAATGTGTCAGGATGACTCGCTTTTTCTCAGTCCCTCACTTCTCCATTGAGCATAGACAGAGTTGGGAGCATTGCACATCAAAGAGAGGGGAGTTAATGAATGAGAAAACCTTGACATTTACACAATTTAGGCATGTTACTTTTATTTAAGGTTTTTTTTCGTGGAAAAGGTGCAGAACCCTTAGTGAATAGACCTGTTAATGCTTCTTGCTTTTTGTGTTTATATGTGCCAGTTCCAATAATTGTCATGTCGACCTAAGTGAGAAACATCCAGACACGTTTATGGAAGAAGCTGTAGGGCTTCAGTTCAAGTGACTTCTGTTACTCCTGGGTGGGGAAGAGGGAACGGCAATAAACAACAGAAATTTGTTGGTTTTCTCAGCACCAGGATTTATCACATGTAAAATTGTAGGACTTTGGAAGCCATTAATTATACATAAAGTCAATAACCAATCTTAATAGAACATAAAGTGACAAAAGCAATGACATTTAAGAAATAAACTTCCCCATGCTGCAAGTCCCTGATCATCAGGGAAAGGAAAAAGGCTTGAAACATGCTCTGGACACACAGTAATTGCTGTTGCCATTTTCTGATTTCATTAGAGAAAACTACTTTCTGTGAAGGTATATCAGGAAAGAGAGAAATTCTGGATCACAAAGGTCGGGTGTGTGTCTGGGATAACTTGCCCTGCCAGATAGCAACATACAGGAATTTGGGGTAAAAAGTATGAGAATTTCCTCTTTTATGATGTCAGCTAATTTTAAACACATACAAAAGTGCATGCTATATCTGCACTTTTATTCCTCCCCCCCCCAATCTATCAGAATCGTAGTGGGTAGCTAGAAAAATAATAATGCTAATAGTAATAGCATACTAGTAATAGTAATAATTCCACTACACTGCTGCTGATTTCCAGACACTGCTATCTAATAAAATTTGACAATAATTAATACATCTGAGTTTAGGCTGGAATTTTCTGTTGGTAAAATTTAAAAGAAATACATGTATCCATGAAAATCCAAGCTTTAAAGAATGTCTAGTGCCCAAATTAGACAGTTATTCTAATGTGACAATTATTCTTATGCAAGTCAAGAAAATCTGCTATGAAATCATCATTAATTTGTGTTTCTACAGCACATTTTATCTCGTTTACTTTGTACTTTATTTTTTCATGGAAGATCAAGAACAAATTCTTGGCCATCATTCTTGACAGAAACCATTTGAAATGAGCCAGACTAGTGAGAAAAGCAAAGCCCACACATGAATAAGGGTTGCCAGGTTCTGGACATTTTTTCAGCTGCCTAATTGAGGAAATATTTTTTGCTCTTTGTTTTGGAGGTTGAGTTGGTTTGTTTGCTTGTTTCCTCAGGAGCAGGGAATATTTGTTGGTTCTTGCCCTTGTTCCAGTTTGCAGGAGCAGGCACTGAGTCTGTTAGCAAGTGACTTGCCCAGGAATATAAAAAAGTGCTACATCTTTGGAGCTGTTTCGTGGTATTCCCCAGCACACTTGTTTGTTACAATTTGAAAGAAGCTATTGAGCTGAAAGGAGGGACAAACAATCTACAGGCAGACAAAGCCAGTGAGAACTAGGAGTGTCCAAATTTCCATGAAACGCTCTTGTTTCAATTCATATTTAAATGGGCTCCTAAGCAGCTGGACAACCTTTCTGTGGCTGACCACAGCTGATAGTTCTAGCCAAAGAGAAATCACATGCAATTTGCTGAGAGCAGATGACGCGTGTGTACTTTAGTCTTTTTATTGTAAGAGAATAGACACTACACTAACACAGTATGTCAAGATGTTGGGCACACTTTAAGTGCAATAGAGGAGATTCCCTGTATTGTGAATTGGCATAACTTTGCTGAAGTCCTTCAGATTATGCTGATTTACAATAGCCAAAGATCAAGCCAATTATCATTATTTCTCTAGCAAATTTTGATGCCTTTTTTTGGATGATTCTTTGAGGGAAATTATTTCTTACAAGTATGCTTAGGCAATGACTCTATCATGTAATCATTCAGTTCATGAAGGGCCAAATCCTTACAGCCCTTATAAATTTAAAAGTTATGCAGTGCACATCTGGAAAAGGGAAAAGCTTGGGTGAAAACTGTCTTTTGCATATCCCATCCTGATCTCAGGATACCTTGGTCTTTGGCAGATCCTCATAGTAAGGAAACGTAGCCCAAATTCTCCCTAACTTGCACCTTGCACCTCTCAGACTGAACTGGTTTGGATGGTAAGGATGGTTTTACAGTCCCCTCTCCCACTACCTGCTCTTCTCAAGATGCCAGAGGTGACATAGAGGCTCTACATCTCCTAAATAACCTTTTATCCTGGGGCTGTCTCTTCCAAGGGCTGTGCTAACAGCTTTGAGGACATTTAGTCTAAGACCACCTAGTACAGACCATGTCTTATGCAGAGAAAAATAGATTCCTCAGACTCAAAAAGATTTTTTTCCATAGTACAAACAGGCATTCGCTATAATTTATCAAGTAGTGCTTCTACAGGTTTATTGGGAGTTGTTGTTTGCTTTGAAGATCGCTTAATGTGCTAAGTCCTTTGCAGGCATAACTTAATTATTCATTCCCCTCAAGTCTTTGTGCAGTAGCCATATTTGTAAAGAAAAATATGAAGAATTACTAAGAATTTATAAAAATAACTTCTCACAGGAGATGGGTCAGATAAAAAAATGAGGTTTTGTTGAATGACATTCTTTACCCTCTTTCATTACCTTTCTGTTTTAAGCATGTGTGCACTATTTGCTATAGGAAGTAAGCAGGGATCAGCTGTTTTTCCTTCCCCTTAACCGGATCTTCCTTAAACTTTCTCTTCCTCATTTGAGTTTCTTTTTGTGTAATATTAGCAGAATAGTATGCATTTTTGGGGCACAAGGTTAGGACTTTGCTCTGGTTTTTGTTCATCTCAGAAGATAGGATGCCTGATTATGAGGCATTCACTCTAAACCTTTTCCTTTTGCATTGACAAACTTTATTTTCTCCACTTCCTTTCTACTAATTATGATACTAATAGACTTCAAAGTTCTACAAGCAATGACTGGAAATAAAATTTCCTCTGTTAAGTTTGAGGTTTAGCTTTCACATCTAGAAATCCATGAACAGTCTGAAGTAACTATTCTTCAATATGTTGCTTCAAGATAAAATTAGATAAATGAGCTATTACCATTGACTTTCATTTATGTAACTGAGTTGATGCAATGCTCTGGGTGACAATGGTGCTCATCAGGAAATACCCTGCTCTTGTTGGACTGCGGTCCCAAACTCCTTGGTTCAGGAATAAGAGCTTTGAGAGAAATCTGAGAAGCTGTTTTATCCAACGAAGGATATTTCTCCCATAGGAGCACAACAAGGCTAGCACCTGCTGTTGAAAGTGGTGGCTGCACACAGCAGACTGTATGGAGCTGTGGGGAAAAGAAGGAAAAACTCAGCTTGTGCATCAGAGAGCAGAATTTGGCTTCTCCAGCAGCAGTAGTTAAATGGACCCTGGTGCCTACAGCCACTTTGCATTGCAAATATTTTACCTTTACTTACTTCGGAGAGTGAAATAGGACTGAAGTGACAAGTAATCTCCCTGCTAACTTCTAATGAGGTAAAAATTCAATAGCTGAAGTTCATTTTTATGAATAACTGGTTTTCTGGCCAATCAAATATCTGTAGAGAAAAATAAAATGATGTAACAACCTAGACTGGAAAAGGAGAAAAAAACCCCAATACAAAACCCCTTGCAAGATGACTAACAACCTTGCAACATTAGGGATATGAAATTTATTTTATTGTCTCATGATATGTGATCTCCCAAGGACCAAATTAGTAAAAACTGCCTTTAGCTTCCACAGATTTCCAGTCTTCCATGGAGCAAAGTGGTTACAAGGAATGCATACTGAATTTACCCTTTAATTTGGTTTTACACAAGTGAAACATTGAGTGTTCTCAGATTATGAAAACTGGACCAAATTGCCAAATGGAAAATAAAACTCTTCATGCACTTTTGTCTTTAATGAATAAAAACCCCTTACCTAAGGGAGGAAGCAATCTGTATTTGGTGCAAATAATTAAATAAAATGGAGACATTACTAGGCAAAGCATAACTTTTTTTTTTTTTCTTAAAAAAAGAGGCAAATGGAAAACAAATGTCTGAGAATGGCAGTAAACTTGTGTATTATTTTATATTCAAATGCTTCTTAGGTTTGTAGTGAAGAAACAGCCTATTTACTGTCTTTCTATCATAAGTGGTTTCAATATGGAAATAACATCACTGAAAACAGCACAATTTGTTGTACACAGCTCCAACAAATACTGCATTGATTTCCAGGAGTTGCTCTTAAAAACCATATTTTTTTAATTCTGAACATTGTCAAAAAGTCACAGTTAGATTGAGATTCATCCAAATCCGTGCTGGGAACAACCACCAATACTATAGGAACTTGTCAGTAATCAACATGAGACCACCCAACAGCATTATTTTCCCCATAATATAAATTGTTGTGGTTTCGCTCTTGCCTCTGGTGCAGAGACAATTTCTACCAGCTGAATATCTGACCTGTGGAAAAACTCTCTGTGAAGCCTCTGATTCCAATGAGCTTGTGAAAGAAATAGTTGGCATTGGCATCTGAATTTTTATGTTGGAAGGAATATAGAGAACACATAATACAGCATCAACAGCATTTTTTGTGTGCTTTTGTTTGTTTTGTCCTGTCTCTAATCATAGCTTGGATGCCCTTGCAATTGTGTTTCAGCTGCATCTGACTGGACAGTAGTTCTTGCCAGGTGACATTGTCCAAAGAGGCAGCCATAAGGTTAAAGAACTATACTTTTTTCATAATGGAAGTTTAACTTAAATTTTGCATAGAGAACTTTTTAGGATACACTAGCAAAGTATTGACTTAAAAGTGGCGACACTCCATACCAAATCCAACAGGGATAGGTAATTCGATAGACGAGTTCACATAAATGATACTAGCACATTGTTTATCTTCCTAGACATCAGGTTAAGAGCTGTTGTGCATAACTTTCTTAACCTTAACCTCATCTGTTCGTCTCTTGGGACTTCAGACTAGTGCAAAGGATAAAGGAAAATCAATGCCGGGTTTGGTTCTGGTAAATGTTTATGTCTGTATGCAAAGAAAGAAGGGGGGGGAGAACTTGAAACTAGCCCTTCCCAATGAAGACTTTTAATTAAATTAGGTCTTAGAAATGTGGAGTGTGATCTTTGCTATGTTTTGATTTCACTGAAGATTATGACTAGACTTGCCAAAACCAACTGCGAAATCTTACATTTGTAAACTTTGCACACAACGCCCATGAATTCGATACATCCCAAAGAAAGAGCCTGAGTGCTGCTGTTTACATTCCTAAAGACTTTACAAACAAGGAGAACAATATCTGCTCTTTACAGATTACTGTGGTCAGGTTGCTGTGTACAACACGAGTGACCTTTCCAAGTTGAGCAATCTATATATACTCAACCCTGAGTGTCATAAAAAGCTCAGGTGTATCAGCTTACTGTGAGTTAATATGAGATACACAAAGAATGATTTTTACAGTATCCAGCTGCCGAATATAAAATGATTGACTTTTCCACTATAAAAGAGGACTTTTCTCTTATGTAAATACATAGATTCTTCATACTGCTGGGAAACTCTATGTTGTATGAAATCCAGCTAAAGTTTATGCCATCTCCTCTCTGACTCCTCTTTATCTGTGGTTAGCTTCCTTTCTGCTTCACTTTCCTTTACAAAGGCATATTTATAACTGTGAAGGGAGAGCTGAAAGGTGCAGCAACTCCTGCTCCATGCTCTGCCCTGCCCAGGTGATAATTTGAGACAAAGTAAACCACAATCAACCTTCCCTTTTGCTTGCCATAGGACTTTGAGATGTGGCACTTGTAGCACATGTCCACAGAGCCATTATACTTTTTATTCAGCTCCAAAGAATTGCAAAGGTGTGCAAAGAGCCAGGCTATGCCACAGGTACAGCCTAGCCTCTCTTCCTTGCTGCTTCTGCCCCCAGTGCCTGTCCGGTGTCCCAAAGGCTCGCAGCCTCTATCAGGGAAGATATTGAACCAGCTTGAAGAAAAAGCCTTGAGCTTTGTTTATGTTAGATGCTTTAAACGCGTAAATACAGCACATACCAGATGTAATGATGATATTAGGTGAGTGTCTGTTCTGATTGAGCTTGTGGGAGATGCATATAAACTGGTGGATGGAAACAGCTGGCTGAAAAAGGTCTTTTAGCTCATTGCTACAGCCTTGAACAGAGAAGGATGGGACCAATAACAATTCCACTAGCATTTTCCAGCTAGTATTGGTAGTGAGAAACAGCTATGAGAAGATAGGATGGGTGGTTTTATGACCCAGTGACCAAAAAGGCAAGCATAATGAGCTTAACTAGTTAATGCAATTGGTAAGGTCTTCTAAAAGGAAATCTGCTGCCTTGCTTTCCCCTGTAGTTAATGAGATTAATGGGAAAAAGCTTTTCCTGATGAAACTTCAGGTCTGACCTGCTCCAGAACAAACTCCTAGGAAGAAAGAAGAAGTATGAAAGAAGGACAAGTATATGGGCTGTGCATAATGTGGTTTCTTTCCTTCGTATGAGATGCTGTGCTGCATGAAGTATTGTGCTGTCATTAAAGACAGTCCTGTAAGTCTAACCAGCCCCAAAAAGGATAGAAGTGAAGGCTAGGCAGATGCATGGGGTCCATTGCGGGTGCTCAAGAGTGATCAGAAGTACAGGAGCTGCTAGTTGTCCAAGGTCCTTGGAGTCCTGTGGTCAAGTGCCAGAAAGTTTCTGCCTTTTACATTTGGAAAGAGTAACCTTATTAATTTGGTTTTAGCATAACATAGGTTCCTCCCAAACACACTTTACTTATACTTTAACAAATTTTGTACACCAAATCTTCTACAGGAGATCCTTTGTGCAAATAAGAATCAAATATTCGTTTCCTCAGACCACAGGGCTTTTTTCTCTGTTCTTACAAGGTACCTGAAAAAGAGGGGTTTTGCTGTGTAAGCTTAATTTCAGTGTATTGATGGGTTGTCTGGAAACAGAAGTCTGAACAATGACAAGGTTGGGAAAGTTCATGGAGGCATCCTAACTTTGCAGCGAGGCTTAGACTTTATTTTCTGCTAGAAATATGGAAACAAATATAGAATATGTATAATCCAGATTCTACTATAGTATTCATATATGCAGCTATAATAGAAAAATAAATAATTAGTGTCTCAGGCTGTCAGCAAGTGCTGTTCTGCTTCTTAAAACTCGAACATTATTGGTTACGGGGAGCAAGATAATGATAGAAACAGCCTGTGAGATTGTAACCCAAGTGTTTTGGTGGTTGAACTTGAGGGAAGGGCACGTATTATCAGCTATATTCCGTTCTCAATTCACTACAGGAGACTGTGAGAAAAATGGTCTAAAACCAGGCAATCAATAATTTGTATAGTGAACACAGTGTGCTGTTAAGTGGTCTAATCTTTAGATCTCTTCAAACATAAGGTGATACAGAAGAGGAATGACTGCCAAGGAGAAAGCAACATGAGGTATAATTCATAAGAACAAAGACTGAAAGGGAAGTCGTACTACATTATTTTTGCATTAAAAAACCTGATAGGTCACAGAGCCTGGCTGGTCATTCTCTAAGAGCTTGCTGCAATAAAAGTTTGTGTAGGTATGTAATTGATTCAGCCACAAAACCACTACTGTCTTCTGTAGCATATTTGCTCATGTGCATTCTCTTACAGAGTAAAGTTTGGAGTTTATTTTCATACCAGAAATAGACATTTTCTGTCACTGAAGATGATCCTGATTGCTTTTCCTAGTTTGCTTAAGTTCCCAAATTGCTGGAAAGAACTAATTGGGGGATATTCTGCTAATGAGTGACCTCTATTATCCAAGAAGAGGCAAAATGTGTGTTACAATATTGAAGACCTGAACAACCCTCTCTAGATGCTTTCTTTAGTGGTCCTGGTATTTGAAAGAGAAACACAAACCAGTAATTCCTGAGTTAATGTTTTTAAAAGAGTACAAAGAAATAAAAATCCTTTGGTATTATAGAGGAAACAAGAGACACCAGTTCAATTTTGAAGGTTGAATTAGGCTTTACCATTCTGACTTAATTAATCTAGTAAGTAATTTCACAGAATCATAGACTCATCAAGATCCACCAGGCCAGAAAGTGCTGTTACAATAATTTAAGGCGATCCATGTAACGTGAACCATAAGATTTCCCAGAATTGTTGAATTTGTTTGAATTGAATTTGAATCTAATTTAATTAAGTTAACCTTTTAGGGGGAAAACTTAATCTCAGTTTCACACCAATGGGTTCACTCATGTGAGGGAATAGTCCAGGGAAGAATTTTTCTTGAGTAAAGGACTAAGTAACTTGAATAACAATGATACTGCCTTTGTCTCCTTGTACTATCTTAGTGGTGGTTGTGTCTGAACTTGACTTTTAAGGCAATAATATATTTCCAGGGATGACTCATTGAGTGAGAAGAGAGTTTTCAGTACTGTGTGTCTGAGTAGATTAGCAGACTGTCTATAAACTGAGGGAAGAAATAAAAAGAGAAAGAGGAAAATGCCAAGGAGAGAGTAAAATTTGGAACTGGAAAAACAATTCCAGTTCCAGAAGAAACATTTCATTACATATGATGGGTTTAAAAACAGTTTTCCCAATGACTTTTTATTTAAAAAGGCATTGTGTGAAACATGGCATTGTTCCTTACAGGAAATAAAGAACAAGAAATCTACTTATTTCTTGCATACTTGTACTGAAAGTGGTATGAAGTTGTAATGTGGAAGTAATAGCTATGAAGCACAGCAGCCTTGTGGTATTTCCTTTTGGAGTTGCACAGCATTATCTAAAATTGAGAATTGCTTGGACTGGAAGGATGTTGCTCACTCCCAGAAGTTGAACCTCCTTTTTTTTTTTTAATCTAAGTTTTTATTAAATGTCTTAGTGTACTGACATAATTCAAACTTTTGCTCCCTGGGGGAAAGCTTGGGCCAAAACCTGAAGTGCTGAGTATCTACTGCCACATCCAAATTCACAGCTCTCAGTTTCTTTCCTTTATGTTTTTCATGACTGCTGGGAAGAAAATTAAGTTCAAGATGTATGTTCTGAGTGTTTTCTATTTGAAATGAAGGAAGTAGGACTCAAGTGAAGTTCCAACAAGGCAAGAGGATGCTCTGCTTTCTTTTATCCAGAGGTTTTATGCTTGATCCTTTCCATTGTCTTTCTCAGTTGCTAACTGACCTGGACTGAATGCAGAAACTAACAACCCAAAAGACCTATAGACCAGTGGAGGCTGTCTTGGAGTTAGCTGAGCAAACAGAGCTGTTTGGTCTGTCCTAATCTTTGGACTCTTTTTGAAGGTGGCCAATGCAATGAGTGCCAGAAAATGTCTCGCAGCCTGAATTGTGATTTCTGCTGCTAGGTGTCCCTACACAGGTACCTGTGGGGAAGCATTTTATTGCCGGATTTAAGAAGTACATCCCCTAACATAATGTTTTTGTTGAAATTCCTTATTTGAGTTTGGTTTACTTAAAACTTGAGCTGTCTTTGTGTAATTCTCTGTTTCACAAGGGGGCTTGGTCTCTGTCTGCTTCTGAGGTGCTCTTTCAGGCTCTAGATCAAGGAAGGAGAAATCCAGAAGAGGAGCCAAAGATGTGATGGACATTTTCACTTACTATCATGTTCTCCGTTATTCTTTTACTGTTATCGAAGCCCTGTTTGTTTTAGATTAATCTCTTTGTTTTCCTTTCTCAATCACTGACAAGATTTTTCTACAGTTTCTCTCTATTTCTATTTGGTCCAAAATTTGATCTTCTGTACTGCAGCGCTGTGCTTTACTGGTAATTACTGCCTTTGGAAAAGCAAATTATGCTGAAGAGTGAGCATGCTCACAGCTGCCAGGGACTGACAACTGAAAGGCACAAGTGGCAACAAAGCAGAGCACACAAACTGATGTGGGAACATTAACACTTGTGAGGTACACTCTTTCTCCCTCCACCCTTTTTTAAAAAGAGGAAAAGCTAGGCCTTTGTCCAAAAAATCCCTTAAGGCATATTCTTGACCTTAAAACATAAGAAATGACTCTTCTATTCTACTACTAGTGTGGTTTTCTGTTACCTGGATGTTCATTTAATGGAATAATATTCGTCTCTTTGATTTCACACTCAGGGAAAGTGATTCCTATTTTTCACTCCCTGAAAACATAAAATTCTTTTCGCTATATCACTGCTGTGCAAACAGATTTCCAGGAAACTTTACATGGTGTGTTTAGTATTTGGTAGGTTGCACCACCCCTTGATTAACAGAGGAAAGTTGTCACATAGAAAAATTGTAGAAAAGTTGTTTTTATACTTTCTTGCATGGGTTTTAGAAAGGAGAAGGATTAAAGAGTCTTAAACATAAAGCTTGGCAGCAATTGTGGAGAACAAAAATGAAATAGTCTAAGAGAACAGTGCTGGCAATAACTCACTTGGGGGGTCGGCAGAGGACCAGAAGAAGTGGCCAGACTGACATTGCTTGGTATTATTGACTCATCCGTAATTAGCCCATAGCTTAGATACAATTTAGCTTGTGCCATATGGGCTAATATAGTGCTGAAAGTTACCCCCCATGCAGGTGACAGTCTGTCACACTGAAGGAAGATTAGCATAAAACAAACAACAATGCACTCTTAATGATAGTAGCACCATTTGCAATGCCATAGTTAAGGACGTATAAGTGCTTCCATTGTAAGCTAATCTTCAAGATTTTTTTTAAGTAGACATAAAAGGCATGTGCACATGCACACCCCCTTGCAGCCCAATGAGTCCTTTCCTCAGTTCTCAGGCAAATTCTTTGTGTGTTTGGGGATTTTGTAAGTTATTTGATTTTTTTTTTTCTTTTAATGGTAACAATGCCTGATGCAGGTATTTACTTTCAGCTCTTCTTATCTTCCTTGGAACAGTGGCTGGAATGAGTTGTTCTAGGTAAAACATGTTGGTGGTTTCTGCCTTGTTAAATGTACAACATAGTGGCTGTAAAGCTCAAATAAAATTGAGAAAGCTACATTATGTGTGCCCATCAACTTGATTAGAACTTTATACAGTATGTATGAATCTAACCAAATAGCAATGGTACAACTATGTAAGCAGTAGATGTTCAATGACTATAATTTATACTGGGAAGAAAGGAAGCCACTGTCTTTATTTACTCCTCTTTATTGAATAGGAATTACACCACTAAAATGTTACCCATGTGTTGTTGATATATCCTGTGTTTATGTTAATTTGGCTACATATTGCCAATATTTTCATTTTAAAATCAAGGAGGAAATTTTGTGCAAGAGTCTTTTCCAAATTGTTCTGAGCTTTTGACACAAAGCAGCAGAAGCCATTAGCATTCTCAGTTAAGGCTGATCAGTCATGCTGTTGAACCATTTCTTCTCTTCCCCCCAACCTATTAGCTTTCCTGTGTTTTCCAGATAAAAGAGAAGCTCCCCTCTCAATAAGTTTTCCAGACTTTTCTTTTGAAAGGCAGCCTAACCATTTTAAATATTTTAAATGAAGTGAGTTTTGTTATGCAGACAGGAGCTAAATTTTTTTTCTAGCTCTCATCGGCTATTTATGTGACTCTATGGTTTTCAAATGGTATAATGCTAGAGGATGCCAAATGTCCTGCCATTTAATAACCAGTAGCATACAGAGCTCTTTTCAAAATGCCACCACTCTGAGCATCTGTTGTTATTAAGTAAGATGATCAAATTTTCTACAGGACTTCAATTTTGCTTTTCACATCACTTATAGAGCAAGAATAATATGCAGTCTGTGTATAAAACTAATGTGTTGGGATCATTGAGCCAATTGCTGGTTTTTGTGTTCTGCTTTATTGCAGATTGTAAAATAAACTTTGGCCTTTTTTTAATAAATGTTATAAAAATGCTCTGTGAATCAGGAGAGTGTCAGCAATTAAAGCCGTTTAACATTATTATAATTAAAAATGCAATACTCCAGTGTAGTCAGCACTGGTTCACATAAAAAGCCACATTGTTGGTCCTTAATAATTACATTATTTGACAGACATAGTAAAGAAGAGGAAAAGGTGCACATTGTTAGTATTAGATGAGCAAATAATTCTTATCATTTCTGGAAATCACTCTAAAATCCTTTACTATTCCTGTCTTTCAGCTAACAGATGTGCAGGAATGTCCTCATCTCACCATTGCTTTTCTCTCCAGCAGAATATGACTGACAACACAACAACACAAGGGAACAGCTGGGTTGAAACACATAATATTTTCCTGGTAGAGAAAGAAGCTGATTAGGCTATGGAGTACCTAATTGGGTAAGATGCCCCTCATTTTCAAACTATAAAATTCAGATAGTGTATAGCAGAAAAGAACGGATGGTCTAGTAAGAGCCGTATGTTTGTCCCACAGCACAACTGGACCTTTAAAATGAGCGATGTTTTTTACAGCTGTGGTTTGGGATTGTGCCTGATCTCAATGTCATGGAGGGCCAAATATTTGAGAGTGGGCTGAACAGCATTTAAATTACATCTCTGCATCTCAGTCCATTCTCCTTGCTCTTCCTAAGTTCACTTAAGCAGAAGGGAAGGCTTTCCCATGGTGTTCATATTTTTTTTTCCAGGGAAAAAAGACAAAGAAAAACTAAACAAATCTTTTATAAATTTAGGTATTTTTTTCATTGTATATCAGAGATGTGAGATTCTTCCCTGGTTTTATTGCCTGTTGTATGTTGCCACAGGCTCTCAGTGTTGTAGAAGCAGTGTCATCTTCTGTCTTGAGAAGAGATGGAGAAGTTTTGATTGCAGGACTGATGCAAGGGTACAGCTGGCATGCTCACATACCCTAAAGGGGACAAATCCAAACAGATTTTGAAGGAGCATCCTCAATCCTACCTCTGGAAATCCCAGAAGTTAGAGAAGGAAAATTGACTTAAAATAACCTGATGAAATAATTTACTTTTTATGTCTTCCTGGAGAGTCCAAGAGCTTTCTCTGTTCTCATGTCCGTCTGTGGAAATATTCCCAGAGTGTTGTACACTGTTTTTTGCGTTTTTTTCATTTTCTTCAACTTTTTTATCAGAATTCAGGTCTGTTGTGGTGGGGGTTGGGTTTTTAAAAAATTTTTCTATTTTCCGAAAGTCTAGGTTGCAATGTGTGAGTCTTGCATCTCACAGCTAGCCAGGCTGACAGCAAGCTCTAGGGGTGAGCTGCATGTTCATGAAAAAGGTGCTACCAGTTCAGTTCACGTTATACCTTCGCTCATAGGACCACTTGTGCTTCTGGGAGACTGAATTGAAAATAAATCCTTTTTTTTTCTTTTACTTTCATAGATATTCAAGCAAGTGAAGAGCTTCCCTCACCAGAACAGGGTGTGAAAACTGCTTGCTTATACTCAGTGTGTTCACCTGGGTTGGGGGGCAGAGAGTGTAGCCCTGCTCATGGAGTTTATAAGAGGTGCTTTGCCCATCCAGCAGCCTCTTTCCAGCCTGTAGAGCTGCAGATTGGGAACTTGGGTACAGCTGTGCCTTGGACACCCCAAGCTTGCACTTAGGCAGCAGGAACTTGGAGGGTAGAGTGCCCTTTTCTAAAAAAATGAAAAGATAAACTTCAAAGGAGACCTTGCAAGGTCCTTTATCAAATATCAGCAAGATTGGAAATCATTCTGGGGTAGAATAAAGCCAGTTGGCATGAAAATCTCATTGCTTTGGTTTCTCTTTCCTTCGCCTTGTGTAACTTAAATTCATTTTAATAGCCTGGTTTTAGTAGTTCTTGCTATTCTCCAAGGAAACTGATGATTCAGTATCATAAGTTTGATGTTGGGATGCAAGAATAATAAATATTTGTGAAGATCATGATGGCTAAGTTAAATAATGTCAAAACTGTTCTGCAGGTAAACAAATCAAAATACCATCCAGAACACAGCCAGCAGGTGTATTTCTGCAGGGGTGTCTACACATGAGGTTATCTTTAGTATTTAGTATTTAGTATTTGATAGGAATGGTTGGACTCGATGATCCAGTGGGTCTTTTCCAACCCGGTGATTCTACGATTCTGTGATCTACAACATCTTTGGCAAATGCTTGTTCTTCCCATGGCCTTGGTCTTGAGTGATGGGAAACTGAGATCAGGAGCAGCACATCCAGTACCCAGCAGCAGTGTTACCAGTGAAAGTTTGGGTACCTGGGGGAAAGGAGCAGTGGCACATCCCAAAGTCCAATTACAAGTGTTTTAAAAGCAGTGAAACCATCTGAAAGGCCAGAGCACCTCTGGAAACCTTTCTACCTTAGATTCATGTGTGTGCAATTATTTTAGTTCAAATATTGCCTTTAGTTTTTAAACAGATTATAATTTTGTAGGGAAATAGCCATAATTGCGTGACAGAAAGGAATTTATTTACAGTCTGGAAAACAGTCTGCTTCTAAGGACCAACAGAGTCTTTAGGTGAAAGTATAGAAGAAGTATGTTATCCTCTGATTAACCTGAATCAAATAATGAAAATACAATTTCATCTGCCATAGAAATAATAAATAATAAATATAGTATTAAATCAATAAAATGAGTACAACAATGAATTTTAAAACTTATGTTGTGATTAGAGCCAGCTCTTTCTTTGGTGGGTATTAAACTATATTCACAGCACATTCCACTTGTGTTTTTTAATAGGTGATCTGTTTCTTTTTCAGGAAGTTCATATGAAGTTTCTGAACTTCCATTCTGCCCCTTGGGGAGAAGCAGCCGGAAATAAGGTGAAAGTGTTCTGAAAGAAATGAGGAAATCTCGAAAGAAAAAAAATATAGCACATTATAGAAATACTAGTAAATAAAATATAACCAACGAGCAGCATGGGAAACATGTTTAACCCACTGCACACCAGTTTTTCCATACTGCCAGCTAACTGAACACTGAACGAAGAATATCAAGTAATATGACTCTATGTATTAGTGACATTAAATGTGATATAATTTTTAATGGCTTTAAATATAAGAAAAGACAGTGTACCAAGGACAAATGCATAAAGTCAGTGCTAGGTGAGTCCTTCATAATTGATACTGTATAAGGAGAAAGGGAAGTGTTTCAATAAGAATAACAACACAAACACCTAAAATGTTTGGTTTTGAAAAGCTGTGGCATCTCAAGAGTCTTTTGTTGTACGATTTCACATTTGTATGACATGTAATTGCCAGAACTTCCCTTGGTCTATAGGAAACCTGAAAGAGATCAATATTTTATTGTTACAGATGCATTAACTTACCTACTGTTTTAAAACACCTGTAGGAGCAAATCCAGAGGTAGTTAGGACATCTAGTCTTATGAGACTAAACTGGTCATTTCACCCTTTGAGGTTTTTCAAAGGCTGTTTTACAAAAGTGGAGTTCTTTCTCGCAGATCTGGAAAATGCTGCTTCCACTCCAGCCCATGACTTCTGCCTTGAAATGTGGTGGGCTGCTGAGGAAGTGAGGAGGTGCTGCAAAGCTGAAGGACCAGACAAAGTATGTGGCAAGAAACTTTAAGCAGGAAATACCGCCCCTCTCAAGCCCTTATTTTAGTACTTCCCTGCCCTGGTTTGGCTCCAGTGTTCTGGTGTCCTCCTGTTGTAGCTGGCAACAGGGAGATCTCAGCATCCTGTAGACTCTTATACTTTTTTCCATTATGCACCAAATTCCTGAGTGTTCATTTTCTCCATAAATCTCTCTACCTCCCAGACGATTTTTTTGCCTGTCATCAAGATTTGTGAATGATCTATCTGCTCAGTTTTTGAAGCAGGACTGAAATCTGTTTGATTTCTCTAGGTGTTACTGCTGAATCGCATAGACTGTTTTGGTCAACTCAAAAGCTTCAACTCCTGGCATTTCCATCATGGCTGTCAACTGTTACAACAGGGCTGATTATTGTTAATACCATTTTTTCAACAGAGGGAGTAACAGAAATATATTAAAATTGTCGGTGCATTTGTGCATGGGGCTTCTGCCGTGCTTTTCTTGCAAAGAAGCTGTAGAAGGCCTAAGATATGCCTTTGCCAGCTTGCTTCACCTTGGAGAAGGATCTCTTACCTTTACAAAGTGATTTTTGATGGCTTTTGATCATCCTTTGCCTGCAAGCCCCTCCCTCTAAATCCACTCTGTAACAAGGACATCCCTTCCTCAGCACTGGTTTCTGCCTCCTCTTCAACACCAGGCATGTATTCTTCAATTCACCAGTCCTGTTCTCCCACAGCCAGTGCAGCAGCACCACCCAACCCGTAGGCTTCATAAGTATTGACAGTCGATCTGAATTTAGAGGACATTGGAATCTTGACATTCAACTTGACAGCATTTCTGTGGCTGAGCCTGTGTTCCCATGACTTATTTTTTAATGCAAATCAGAATATGATTAGCTGTTTTCTCTCTTCATTGTGTTTATTTTTTCTTGTACTTTAAGCTGTTTTTCATGCCTAGTCTTGGCTGAATTCTCTTCCATTTTTCTCCCTTCCTGTGTGTTTCTGTTCCTGCTCTGTTCTCTGCTCTTTGTTCTCAGTTGCGGTTTTCCCTCCTTTTTCCTTTTGTGCCTCTCTTGCATATTTTCTGGTGCTCTATCATCTCTGTTCTTTGTCTTTTGTTTGTCTTTTCATTTTGCCTATCTTTGTTCTGTGTCCTCTTTGGTGTCTCCCTGTTCTTTGCCTTCTCTTTTTCCTTGTTCTTTCTTTTCCTCTGTCTGTCTCTTTTTATGATTCCCTTTTATCTTCGTTGTGTTCTGAGTAGGTTTGTCTTGATCTTTGTCTTTGCAGAGAACGTGCTCAAATGAAGACAAAACACGCCATTCAAACAGAAATTGCTTATTAATTATAACATGGACACACTGCTGAAACACCAGCCTCCCACAAAGCCGACAAACCACAGCACAGGTATTTGCAGGCCAGTACATTTTTTTTCTGGTCATCTGAGCTCCATGTAGGGCTCTGCAACGGAGCACCATGTACTTAAACCATGTCCTACCCCACTCCCCTCCGTGTGGCTGTCGTTTAATAAATCCATACTAGCCTTTATCACTGACCCATTGATACTTGGGTGCAAAATAACCAAAGTGAGGTATCTGGTTCTGTAGCAGCTATGAGTAAAACCGTGTATTCTGGTCTCCAGTATGGAATCCACACAATCTTCACGTCCCAAGAGTGCCCCTTCCTCCTGTTGTGGGGGTATAATTTACTACAGATGTCTTTGACCTACATCATCAGCTCGAAGTTATCAGTTGCTGCTAAAAGGAATGTTTTAATTTACTAACCAGCTCTGCTGGGAATGGGTATCAGCCGCAGCCATGTGAAAGAGAGGATTTCTTGGTACACTTGGTGCAGAGTCATCAGTTATTGTTGTTAATTCTTTCATATCTGCAAAGCAAAACATCTTAAAAATGTGGAAATGGGAAAATCATAGACAGTTATTTTGATAAAGGAAGTTCCATTTGGTTCTCAAATCTTTTTGTCATCTCTTTGAGCTTTGAAAAGATTAATATTATTTCAAAGTTTAGGTTCTACATGGAAAAGTTTAGATTAAAAAAACCCACCTTTTTTTAATTTTTTTACCCTTTTCCCCCCTCTAACGTTTCAGGGAAATCTCTTGACAGGTACTGTATGTGATTAATCCTCATGAAAGTATTGACTGAAAAACAAACCCCAGATCATGGAATTTTCCCTATCACTGCTGTTCACCTTTATTTTTTCTTCATTTTTTTGTCTGTCTGAGGGCCATGAGAGCCATGTTAAGTTGTCAAGCCACAAAGTGGATGAGCTGGGAGCAGCTTCTCAGGGTAGAGGGGTTGGGTGTTCCTGAGGACCCCACTGCAGCCTCCCAGGTCACCAGGTCTTAGGGTCTTGGGGAGAGCTGCCTGCATCTGCTGGCCTTTCCAGGCTGCATTGCTCTCCCCTTAACTTTGCCATTAAATTGTCACTTTCCTGGCCATGCTATAGTATATAAATAGAAATCTCATATCTTCTACCTGCTGTGCTCCGGGGAAGCCCCAGAACACCCTGCACATCGCCTATCTCTGAAAGTCGGCTACAGGACTTGACCACAATATTGCAGCAAATAACCTGGGTCTTATGTGAATTGCCCTGAATCTGGGAAACGCTGCAGGTTCCCTGGAGGCTGCAAATCAAGCTGAGCCCAGGTTGGGCTCTTCCTGCCGTTTGTGCCTCATCGATGTTGTTACCAGCATCCCTTGCCGTGGTGGTGGATGCAGAAGTGGCATGAGGTCTCTTCCCATCTCTTCCCATCATGGTGTGGGAGCAGAGATGCCGGGGAGGGGTTGCAGGGAAAGGCATGAGGGTGTCCCCAGGCTGGCCAGCACTGTCACTGTCTGCCAGTGCTTGTCCCCTGTGCAGTGAGCTGAAGGGGTGTTTCCCTGTCTGGTCCTGATGTGTGCATTTTTGAGAGAGCACAGGTGATCTCCCAATCTGTATAAATATACATGAATTACAGGTTTCCTGAGCTAATTATTTTTTGTCTTAGTAACATTGATTTAAATTATACTTAAATATTAATAAAGTGTTTTAAGACCAGGCCATTTAGGCCAAATCTACATTAAAATTCTGCTTCTATTTTCCCTCTTCTTAAATCCTCCTCCTTCAGTTTATTCCCTGAGGGAGGGTTTGGGTCCTGAACTCATTGTGCGATCTTCAAACACATAATAAGAATTAATCACCATTAGTCCTCTATTTTAACAGCTGCTTCCTACCCCCGAACCAGTACAGCTGCAAACTTCCCTCCTTCTGCCAACACCGTAATCCCATTATGACTGCAAACTTCCAAATGTAAAAATGCAGATTTAAGCTTATTTTGAAACAAGTCACATTTCTTAATTGCTCAGGTCTGTATCAGGAGTGGTTGATGCAACTCCTGGCCAGCGGGAGCTGAAGGAGCATCGTCCTTCCTGCACCCGAGCATGAAGCCACAGTGCTGCTGATGCTCTACTCTGCTGTGGGAGGTTGTGAACCCCACCTCAGGTCATTTGCATCAACCAGTATTTACTTCTTAATATTCATAGGAAGGAAAGCAACTATGATTTATTTGTCAAGAGGGAGAAGATATTTGCCTAGCTGGGGAAATTTCCCTTTTTCTTCCCAGTTGTGGGCTTTCTTCTACTTTCTTCATTCTAATATCTGCCCTTTGATTGTAATTATTTTATTTTTTTACTTTTTAGCGTTAAGGTTTGAGATGGATAATTATTTTGCTTAATAGTAAACTTCACTGTAATGTGCCCAGAGGGATACGAAATAAAAGGTATTTAAAAATCTACCATGTTAGAAAAGTAAAATAATTTCAGCTAATGAGATTATCAAGGATAATCGGTTTACAAAAGCCCATTATGTGACAGATTCATTGATGTCTTAAAACAGAAAAGGAGAATCCTATTTATTTTTTGAAATGGTGTAGAATAAATTGCTTTTCAGAATGTAAAAGGCTGTTTTTCATATTTTTTTCTAAATGGTATGATTTCGGTAGCCCCATCTGCTGTTCACTTTCAGAAGTATCCAAAGGAAGATTTGAAGAAATGCACATTTTTCTGTTGAAATTTGGCAATCTGTGAGGCCTGACATGTGGATTTGGCTCAGGACGGTAAGTAAGGATATCATTTCTTTCGGAATTTGTGAAAAGAAGTTGCAGGAGTGCAATAGAAAATCCCATCTTCATTCAGCCATGACTGAGGATGTATTTTGGGGAGACATCTTACTTCTGCAGAGGGGAGGATGAGAAGGAAAGGAGAAGAAAAAGGAGAAAGAAGACAAGGAGGAGGACAAGAGTTCAGAATTGGAGGATGCCCTGGTTGGAGTAACCACAGAGGCCTTACTAACACAGCTTCTACCTCATCTCAGCAAACACAAACATCTCCAACAAGAGAAACTTATTTGTGCATTACATGAATTACAATGCATCTGTATAAATGCATACTCGAAAACGTACATATTTTCAAGTATGTACTCGAAAAAGTAACGTGCTTAATTGCAGTTGATTGTTTTGACAATGCATTCAAAGCTATCCAAAGCGTGCAATTGGCATATGGATTCTCTTCCAGGACTTTCCTCTTGCTTCCTGATGATGCAGAAGGTGACTCTTCAGTAAGTAACACAAAATTATTTCAGACTTCTGTAAATAATATACATGTTCTATCTCCCTTTGATTGAATGATGAATAGCGTTTAGAGCGATTGATTTGCTGACATGCACACGTGGCAGTGGCTGAAACATTTCATATTGTCCTTGGATCCCCCAAACTGGTCCTGCATCTCCATGGCCTTGTCCTCAGCAGTCCTTCCAGATCTGTGTGAATGACAGGTCTTGGCTTGGCCATTGGAGGAGATAATGGGGAAATGTTGGCTAAAGTACTTCAAGCAGCACATTTGCACCACCATGTCCTCTGCCAGTGCCTGCTCCATGCGCAGGGACTTTCATTCACCCCAGGAATATGTCTCTTTTACAGTCTCATCTGCTGCAGCTCAATCTGCTGCAGCTCAATCTGCTGCTTAAATAGTTCCATATTTTTTCCTTTAATATTTAGCAGAAAATAATTCTGCAATAAGCTTTATTAAAGCAGCAGGATAGATTAAAAAATGAAATATGTTTAGCAAGATTTCGGGGGAAGGAGGAGTAATTAATTTTCAATAATACCTGGCATTTCCAGAACTCCTTTCATCCCAAGATCACCAAACAGTTTACAGACATTAATTAATTAAAGCATTATGATGCCCCAGTGTGGGGCCATTGCCTGTGTGTCTGACTCAGACAAACTCCCTCCAATTCCCTGGACAGCCAAGCAGTATCCACTCCTCTGCCTTCACCAGGGCTATTCCTCTGAGTAAATACTGTTCAGCTTTCCTAAGGTTTGCACTGTGTGGCCCTATGTAAATATTTTCCAATAAGTTCGATTATTTGTCTTTTATCCTCTATCAGGAAAACCCCAAATATCTCAGTAATAAATTTTCCAGCGTGTGTTTATATGAGGGCAGTTTGGATGATTAGTCTCTGATTCAGCTGCCCATTAAAACATCTCTGCTCCTGAAAACTTCTTTTGCCAGCTGGGAGCTGGAAATACATTTCAAGCTTTGATTTTGGGGTGTGTTGAGCATTTTTGAGAGGACAGTAAATTAGGTGGAAAAGAGGAGATGTTTGGCATGCGCCCGAGAGGGGTGCAGATAACGTCACACTCTTGGAAATCCCTCGTGAAGTATAAGTTTGGTGAAATCTTATGAAAGCTATAGATTATACAAACTTTCTCCACTCTGATGATTTGATTCATGAACACGTAAATAGATAGATAGATAGATCCATCACAAGAATCCCCAGGGAACAATGCAATGGTGTTTGTGATTGGAAAAATATTATAAAAGAGCTCACGTATAGCCAATAGTTAGGCAGTTTTGTATCACCAAGATAAATAGAAAAGAAATGACATTTCATGATCACATTTTTAAGGGATGTTGGAAAGCAGGAGAAATGGATGTCCTGTAGTGATGCACCTGCAGTCCCACGTGGCAGTGCTACCAGCTACGCATCTACTGGGCAGTGATCTCCTTCCCCTGACTGTCCTTGATCTTTGGGATAATAATGTGGCACTGTACTCATAGGGAATGCCTCCACCTGAAAGTTTTGACCCCTTCCTTTGGCCACCTTAGTTATGGGATGAGTACTTTCATTTTCCCTAAGGCCTTCCAGTTCATTTGGAATATTCAGAAGCAGGATCACCCCTGAAGAATGTCTTTACAATGGATGAGATACAAACAAACAAACAAAGGACTTCATTGATATGTTTGATGGATTACCTATTTTTACATAAACCAAATGAAAATCAGTATTGAAATGGAAAGTCTCCTTCATTACCTATGGGCTGGTGATTTAGCTGATTAGGTTGGTCAACTCCAAGTTTTGCTTTGTTCCAACTTCAAACTGTGGTGGAGAAGAGGGGGTAGGTTTTGGGCAAGAAGCACAACTCACACAGTGCACACTGATGTGGAGACACACATTTGGAGAACCACTTCAGAAGCACTGCCATGAATCAGTGTCACGAGCTGTTTACATCACCCAGCACTGCAGCCCATGTATCCATCATCCTGGAAACATATAGAAATATCAATGTGTACTTGGAAAGGTGACATACCTGGAGGAGCCACCAGTTTCAGGAGGATGGAGCCAGAAACGCTGCCCTCCTCCTTGCTTGTTTACCCTATGGCAAGTGCATCTTTGGGGAGCACTGTGACTTCGAGATATGAGAAGAAATTCTTAAGTAAATACAAGTGACATTTGGCATATAAATAAGTTAGGGAATACTCTCGCGCAAGCAGTGCAGGTCAACAGTGATCTTTTATCTCCTATTTTAAAATCAGCTGCTTCAGAAATGTAAAAAAAATGTTTGCCGAAAGAGCAGTGGAGGGAGAGGGGCTGTGGCCACTGCGATGTGGTGCTGGATGCCCGAGGGGTATTTGCTGGTCCAGGGCGACCACTTTTAGGCTCCAGACCTTCTGATTCAGGCAAAATCCATGGTGCATCAGATGGGTTTCTCCACAACTTACTTTTTTTGTTTTGTTTTGTATTCCTCGTTTTTTCCTCTCCTCTTCTTCTATTTTTCTCTTTTTTCCCCCCTTTTTTGTTATTTTTTTTATTTTTCTTGTGACTAATCTATAACAAGTGCCTTTAGAGAGTAAATACTGATTTGAAGTAGCGCAGTAAACAAATAACAGGGGAACAGGCACACAGGCTGTATATACATACATCTACAAAATGCATTCCAGACACACATGCACACCCGCACTCTTATTGTGTAGGTTAGCTAAGGGGATTTACCTCCTTTTTAATATTTTTGAAGACTGCTTTATGATCCTGTTGACCTGCTATTAGCAAAAGCTTAGCTTTCAACAAAGGTAATTAAATTATAAAATCACTGCTGCAATCATCAAACTACTCATAAAACAAGAAATGAAAAAAAAATACCCTGAAATAAAAATCTTGCAGGCTTCTCCTCATGTAATATTGCTCCCTGATGTTAATTACATTTAAATGGGAGAGTACTATTTTGGTATCATTCATACGCCTCCAAAAGTACTTTCCAGTTTATCATACCTGTCAACCCCAGTGCATCACAGGCTAATACTTTATTAAGAAAAAAATCATTAGGGAGCTGCTGATCCCATTTAAGTACATTGGGCAGAATGTAAGACTAATTAAAAAGCATATTTTTACATTATTAATTTCTGAGTTTCACACTTAATGAATGTGAAATGACAGGGCTACTATTTTTATATTCAGGCTCTCTGGGCTCTTCAGCCAGGGGAATTAAATTCTGGGGATTTTTTGCAAAGATGCTTCTTGGGAGATTTGTTTTCAAGAACAGCTAAGCTTTTTTAACCGTGCCTTTTTCTGGGAAATTATACCAAAGCATATTACAACCACTTAAAAAGAGTAGTTAAATAGATGTTGTGTTGGGTTTTTTTTCATCACATAGCTATAAAAGTATTTTAGATGAGGTATAAAATATGGTTTTTAAATGATATTATGATTTGCAAACACTAAAAAATAATTGCGGTGGAGTTGAGAGAGAGTGAAAACATCTAATCTTTATTGTGTAAGACAATGTGATAAAATATTTTACAGCCAAAAGCTCATTTTGCATCTGGAAAATTGTGTAAACTGATGGGGGGAAAAAAATCTCATTAAAACTAAAGGTTATTTTTAATATTCTTCAAACAAAGCAACACATTATAACGGCATTTTTCCTCCCCATATTTATTAAATTAGACAATTGTACGAGTGCCTGACGTTCTATTTAAATAAAGACATAAAATGACAGAGACCTTGTGATTAGGCAGACTAATCGGAATTTATACCAGCTTTTAGAGAACACCGGCACTGTAAGGTAGCGCCAGCCCTGGGAAGGTTGGTGTGTTTGTGAGGTTCAGTTGCAGCATTACAGCAGTTATTAAGCATTAGGTGTTGCATTACTGAAACCTTTGTCGGGTGCCGGCTGGCACAGCGGTCCCTGCGAGCAATGCCGCAGCCCAGCACACTTTTATAGGGCTCTGCAAGGAGGAGTGGAGAAAAGCAGGGTTTTTTTCCCCCTCTCTCTCTCTCCTTCTCTCTCTCTCTTTTTTTTTTTTCCAAATGTGCTTACAATTACCTCTCTGTATTTTTATTGTCTTTTCACTAACCACAAAACTCACACTGGAGGCAAAGCTTAACGGCTGAGGCTTTCCTCATGTAAATATTAGGAAATTACATTTGTACAAACTGCGCGGCTTTGTAAAGGGGGCTGGAGCGACTCCAACACAAATTAATCAGGATAAAGTTGCTCTATGTTCAACATGACCATAGTTTATTTTCTTAAAGTATTAATTTGTCAACAGCTTTCCTGCCTCGCTGTGACTCATGTGGATGGCATTGAAGGAAGACACAGATGCAATCTTGCTGCTCTACCTTGCGGCTTTAGGAACCAGCTTCAGTTAATCAAAACATAATTGTGTTTAATTCCTCAATATTTGTTTTTGTGCAAAAGTGAAATGACTGAAATATGAATATGAATTTGTCTTTAAATATTGTTTTTTCTTTTTTTAAAAAGCATGACATTATTTTAACTGTTTGCTAAACAATTTTTACTTTCAAGTCCTTCCCTCCTCCGCTGTCTCCCCTCTAAGCCCCAAAATAAATATATAAGCTCTGGCAATATCTTTTCAGCTGGTGTCCTTTGCTTTTTTACCTCCTCAGTCGTCCCCTGTGCTGAAAGCAATGCTTTCCAGCACGTCTCTTCGCATTCTTCTGCCTTCTCTCACTGCTTATTATATCACACTATTTTTAATTATATCTTGATTTTCGTAAAATTATCATTCGTTGTTATGTTTCTGGAATGCAAACGTGAATGTAATGGGATCTATTTTTCAGAGTTGCCAAAACAAATTAAGGAAAACATTTGGCTCTTCCTTTGCCAAATGTTTTAGTGCTTTTCCATGAAAGCAAATCTTATTTCTAACTGTATATTAAGCCTTAAGTAAATAATGCAGTCTGTCAGAAGCAAATTCTATTGTAAAATCAGTAACAGTTCCCAGGCTTTGCTGGTGATACCCGCATCAAGCTCTGCCCAGGAAGGATCAGGATAATGATGAAATATTGTTAATTTTAATTTGACTTTTGCAGAAACGTCTAACGTTTTCATGTGCACTGGATGAAGCCCCCATAAATATGGAGCATTTCTTGTGGCTGCTCCACGGATGCTCAGGTAGGTGAGGCGGCTATCGAATAACAACATCACAGAGGGTTGGAAAAGGGACCAGCTTTAGGCACCGCACTTTGTTAATTGTGGGGATGGGGGCTCGCCTGTTCTTTAGCATCTTTTATTAACATGCATCCCCAAATAATATTGACACTCTTCTTGTTTTATTAGTACACGTTTACCTTGTTCATGGTTTTATTATTCAAGAATGCAGTTGTTGCCAAGTATTAATCAATATATTATGCTGCTCAGTTGGGCAAGCTGTACAAAAACATAGTGCCCCTAGGGTTAATACAGTCAAGAACTAGAAAAGTGTTTCAGACATGTACACAACATGTGGTTTACTATTATCATTAAATGAGGTGAACTGGGACTCTATACATATGGATTTTGAATTGCATAAATTTTGATTGATATCATTTGAAGACTGAGACCCTGAAAGGCTAGATTTTGTGAAAGACGATACACAGGCCAGCTATTACCACATACAATAATACCAGGAAAAATATCTGAAATGAGCAAGGCAGCTGGCTTTTAAATAGCTAAAACATAACATCAATACTTATTTTGAATAATGGAAAAAAGAGGTAAAAGATGTTGACCTCTGCCTGACAATAACATGTTCCAAAAGTAGAACTGGTCCCCAGAGAAAATCCCCTGCTCAACAGTAGCGACTAAGAAATTTTTTTCTTTCTCTCTCTCTCTTTCTTTCCTTTTTGTTTTCTCTTGCTTTTCTTTTCTTTTTCTTTCCATTTCTTCTTTTTGTCATTGTTGTATTTCACCCCCCTCTCCCTCCCTGGAAAAGGTAAAAGGGCTTTTGAACATTAAGCTGCTTGCAGACAGCCGCCAGAAAAGAAAAAAAAAAGAAAAAAAAAAAAGGCACAAGAATTTTTGCAAATTCAGGAAACACTTGAGAGGTAAAACCAACATCCTGAGACAGGAGACAAGGCCAGCTTTTGACACCGGGCTAGACCTGCGAGGCTGAAGGAAACCTAGAGCCAGGAAGCGGCCGCCACCAGGGTCAGGTCGCCGGGGACCCTGCGCCTTGCCGTGCACCACGGGCCCCGGCCGGCCTTTTCATGGGAAATTTGCTGAAAATTTGCTGATCTGTGTGAAACATTTATTGAAGGGGGAGAGGAAGAGTCTTCCCTTTGCTTCTTGTGGGTTATTGCTTCATGTGGTGTTAAGTGGGGAATTCTAATGTATGCGAGGATGCGAGGGCTCTCGGTGGCCCCGCATCCATTTTTTTCCAGCCGTGTGATGCACATGGAAAATTATCAATACCTCGCTCTACCAGATTCATTCAATTTGCTCGTATTTGTTAGAACTTTTGAGAGAGCACCGGATGTTTAATGCTTCATTTATGATTTATGCTCCATAAATGTATTAAAACATTAACCATATTTCTGCTATGGCATACTTGAATCCTCCTGGGAAAAAACCCAAGCGTTTCTCAGGCTGCTACTCCGGCTTCCCTGAGGAGCGAGATTATTTGTGTTGTGTTACACCTCCAAGTGTTGATTAGGCCTCGGTGTTACCCTGACAGAAGTGTTGTGCGGTGCTTCACTTTAATGGGGTAATAAGCTATATCAACCATACGAAGGAAATGTTCCTTTTCAAGTCAGAAATGGCAAAAAAGTTGTTGTGTAAATACAGCAAAGGCTCCGTCCCCTCCACCCAAGTGGCGGGGCTAAGCTCTGGCAATACCCTCCACTAATCGAAAACTGTTGGCCATAGCACTTGGGTGGCTCAGGCAAATTTATAATCTGGGTTTGAACTCTCTAATATATTAAATGGCTATACACCACCCATTGCTGAGCCCAGCTTTTAACCGCCTCGCAGCCTGACAGCTTCGCAGGCTCCAAAACACGGCTGTTAATTGGAAATCAGGAAGGTTAAAAAATAGACAAACTAGTTTTCTGGCTTGTGTTTGATAGTGTGGATTATTTATGTGCTTTTTTTTTTCTTTTTGGTAAGGTTTTTTTTCCTTTTTTTCCCTCTCTCTTTCTGTGATGAAGTGGAGGGGTGGGGGCGGTCTGGAGGATTTCTTAGTGGTTGGGAAGCTTCACATTTTTCAGTAAGCATTATTGGGTAACAATTGGTGCAAACATTATGGAGGGGGAAAGGCACATAAATCAAGAAATAAAAAAATAGTTTCTGCACATTTTCAAAAAACACGTTGTGCTCTCTGAGGTCCTTTTCATTTTAACCAAATCAGGGGGAACTTGTCCTCACAGCAGCAAGGCAGATGGAACAATAAATCACAGGAACCATTGACTGCCTGCAGTGTACTCTCCGCAGCTGTCACTTTTTTGTCTCTTTGGTTTTAGCTGACATGGTTTGAGGTCCACTGTGAACCAATCTGGACTTTTTTTTTACCGTCATATCCATCAAAACGACCAGTAGCCATCAACCTACTGCAGCGATCGATTCGTTTGCTTATTCTCACGCATAAGCCAATACTCTGCTCACTAGGTGAGGCTTGGGAGAAGCACCTCATTTTAGATTTTTTTTTTCACCCTTTTTCTTTCTTTCCTTTTTTTTTTTCCCTTTTGCCTCCAGCTACAGCTGTGATTTTCTGAGCAGTCTTGGCTAACGTTATTAAAGTTGCATCATGATAGATATAGAGCGGAGCAGATAACAGCCTCCGCGCACAACAACAGTAAAACCAAGAACAACCGTGGGGTTTTGCTGTTGTTGTCAGTGTTGCTTTTCAGGTGTAGCGAAACGCTTGCTAAGCTCGGAGTTTCCAACTCATTGCTTATTTTGCAAAGTAAACAAGCAAATGTTATGTGCATAACCTTAGCTGTCTCTGCAAAGGTCAGTGCCTGGCTGCTGATTTCTTTTCCTACCTTTTGGTGGCACTCTGATGCCAGCAATTACTTCTGGTGTGTTTTGGAAACAAGACGTCCTTTCTTAACAAAAGACTCAATCTACAAAAGGCTGCAAAACAAAAAATTGATTAAATTTGAACCGGAGTATGAAAGTTTACTTGGGTCTATAAAATAGCCCGGTGAGTGCTAAATAGCAGCTCATCTGTATCATGGGCCAAAGGACCGCGCTGGGTGCACGCGGGACCGCCGAAGAGGCTGTTAAAACAGGGGGCTCCTCCGCAATCAAACAATACCTATGGATGTGTGTGGACATATAGGTGCTATTGTATTTCAGATTATGTTGTTTTGGTTTATGACCTGAAACACGGCAAAGTGTCTTTTGCATTTTATAAAAGCGTATTCTCCGAAGCACCGTCTGTCACAGATATTAGCAGAGACTGAACTTCAGAGCACATTTTGGAGAACAGTTTTTTGTATAAATAGAAACGAGGAGATGTGTGGATAATACAGTTGTGTATTTTTTTTATGTCAAAAATACCTGCTTACTTTAAAGACCTTCAGTTAAGTCAAGTTAAATTTATTATATATAATTTTTTTTATAGCTGAACTCCATGTTTTTTACTTGAGGTGTCAGTTGAAAAGCACCAGAAACCCTTGGAATTTCAGATCTAGATATTACTATAAAGGAAGAAAATAAAGTTCTGCTAATAGAAGGTAGATAATTGCATTTACCAAATATACATAGTTTAAAAAACACAACCCCTGAAACATTTACCTTAAAAAAGTCAAGACAGCAGAAGTTTTCCTTTTTATCTATAGAACAAACATCCCTGGGATTTGTAATAAAAACCCAGTTATGAGATCTGGGGTCTCTCCTGTTAACAAGGATCTTTTAGCAGAATATTGAAATATTGCCATGTTGGAGAGAAGTTATTTAAGAACCCTACAGGAGCTGATGCGAAGGCAGATTGTGCTGAGACGGTTTTCCTCTTTGCAAACCTTTAAAGGCTGCGCATCCTGAACATATTCCACTTTAGAGAAATGCAACAAATAATGAGCTATATTCAAAGCCAGCACCACTCTGTGATGAATTTCAAGGAGCATGACCAATAATCCTTCTACTTATTTTAAAAATCCTATGGAAATACTAGAGCAGTTCCAATACAAGTGAAAGCAAACTGTGAAGGGGGAAAAAAAAATCACCCCCCCCATCTGTCTGAGAGCAACCCAAGAATCCTAAGTCCACCCAAGTAGTTATTGCATGTTTTTCTGTACTGCTAATGGATTGCATATTGTTGAAAATATGAATCACAGAATAAATCAGAAAAAAAAAAGTGTAGTTACAGGTCCAATTCTGCTTTTGCCTACCGTGAAATTATCAGCCTGATTCTGTTTACAGCTATTGAGAGGCACATCATAATAATTATTCAATGTAATATTTACTCCAGACTGGCAATTCGAGTTCTCTATATTTAATAATTGCTGGGGAAGTGAGGCTGACATTTGGTGAGGGTCAGACCAGTTTAGGCTGTGAATTTTCACAAACCTTTACACACTGCTCTTAACTCTGACACATATACTCTGCAGTACAACACACACATCTTAAATATACCTTTAAAAATGTCTTGTGCTACGGATATGCCAAATATTGCTTGCTCCCTTTAGGGGAGACATGAAGAGTTACAAACCGTGAGCCCTATGCCAGGGCTGCTGCCTAGAAAAAAAATCCCATATGAAGTGAGTCAGAGTTTTGGCTGAATAGAGAGAACAGGATAAGAGGGCCCTGCATTAGAACAATTATGTAGGAATAAGGAACTTTGCTATGACTACCATGCCAGCAAAATATATGTGTGTGTGTATATATATAAAATATCAAATAACTTTGAACTGTGTGTGAAAGTAAGGCCACTAATTTGGCAATATTCTTATTTCCAAATGAGTTCCAATTTTGAGAGAAGTGAGAAGCTTTGTTAAAATGGATGGTCATTAATATGTTTCATGGCAACTTTTCCCCTCTTCTTACCAAATAGTCTTTAATATAATTCCACGTTAAAAACAGAAAACATTTCTGCGTATTTTCTAATTTAGTCTTCTGTGGAAATCTTGCTACAGCAGATACTTAATAAAATAAGGAAACAGAAAAAGACTGTGTGAACCTGAAACTTTGTTCATCATTTGCATACTAAATAGTGCAGGTTTAACATCCCATATATTGCAAAAGCACGTGTAACATTGCTTATTCTGCGAAAGGGTGGTGTGTGTGGTTCAATTTAAGCCCCCAGCTGACCTCCCAGTGCTGCCTGGGCAGCTCATGCGCTCAGTGCCCAGCACATGCAGCTGTCCTGGCAGGATCGAGCCCTCAGGCACTGCTGAGAGGGTGTTGCTGCTACTGCTGTTGTTATTTTCCAAGAGGAAATATTTTGGGTCTGCCCTAACATTAGTGCAACATATCACTCCAGCTGCATTCCCCACTGACTGGAGTCTGTTTGATGAGTAATTAGGAGACCTTCTCTTTAGTTTGTTTGACATATTTTACAAAACATGTAAATCTGTTAAAATTTGCTTGTTCATTTAAAAGACTGAGTTCCTAAATGAAGCAGAGTATCTGCTAAATGGAAACAATTTTAGGATTGTTTTCTGTTACGACTTCAAACACAATATGCTCTCTTTGCCTTAAAAGGATTTTTTTTTTGTTTCTGTTGAGAAGTAATTATTCTGTTTCTGTATCCGTGTAGCTTCACTCAGGGCTCATACAGAGAGCTTTTAGAGATAAACATATCTAGGCATACAGATATATACATGTGTATACTTAAGTTTGTTTATATTTTACACCCACACATCAAAACTGTTATCATTAACTATTTACTAGAAAGCAATAAACACAACCTTCTTTCCTCTACCCCACTCAAAGGTGAATTTATTTTTTTTTATTTTCCATTAAGACATCTTTGGCAGAGAAATCTCACAGAAAATGTTAAATGAACCTTGAATATTTCAGCACCCATTCTGCTTCTTTTGTGAAGTGTGCTTGGAGGATCATCTGCCGCTTCAGATTTCGTCATTTAAACTGGCAATTTAATTTTCCTAACTATTATAGCATTGTTATTTAAAGAGTTAATTTTATCTTGATTTGAAACCATTTGGAGTTTTAAAAACGTAAATATTACTTTCTTCTCTTCAGCTCTTTAGCTGGGCACAAAAAAAAGTGACATCCTTCAGTACCTGTAAATTCAGTCAAAATTGCTACTTGCAATATTCAAAATTAGTAAATACAAAGTGTTATTAATTTTTAACATAAAAAAAGAACTGGTTAAAACAAAGCAATCCTACTGACTCAAAGGTTAAAGTTGTCCCCTTAAAAAGCAAAGCTATATGAAACCTATGCTAGCTAAGATTAAAATCCTTTTGTACTTGAAGATGTTAGTGCAGGGATGATTTAAAAGCGCTGTACTTTTCTAGTCAGCTCTACTTATTGCTTCAGGCTGAGCATTTTGTTTTCCCTTTTTTTCTTTCTTTCTTTTTTTTTTTTCCCAGCTAACACTCAGTTGCTTATTTTGGGGAAGCATCTCATTTATCTGAGCCTGTTTCTTCCCGAGACTTTTTCCTGCTGGAGAATTACTGCCTGGCACATCAATAGGTTGCAAATTATATAAGGGTTGTGTTTAACTTGCAGCCGGATTGCCATTGTCGTGAGGGTCCGCATCTTTTAGCTAAACTGCCTTTTCTTGAAGAATTTCAGATGTCGGTAATTGCTGCTCCTTTCAGCACAGCTTAAGGTATCAATATCAACTTGATTTGAATATCATAAGTGGGAAGTTGCTCTAAGCAAAACAAAAACATGTCAGTTGCCCAGGTGACATTTTGTAGCAAACAAGGAAATCACAACTCCAGGAAGTGTTGTATTTTATGCCAACAACAATATGACAGTTTTCTCAGTAAAGAAAACATGACACTTTTCCAAATATCAGAGGATGCCTCTGCTGCTCAAGGGATTCCTGTACTGTCACTGAAATGGAAGGTCACAGGCTGGTTTCATGATTTCTATAGTTTCAAAATGTTGTGGTGGAGCGTTTGCACGCTAAATGCTGTAGGCTAAGGGAAATCTTTCCTTTCATCTCTGAAAGAAGTGACAGGAAGAAAAAGGTCCTACTTTGACAGCAATAACCTCCAGGTCTCGAGGTTCTGCCCCAAGCAACTCTGAAGTAAAATTACCTATGTTAATGTGTTGTCCTTGCTGTCATCCAGGCGCACATGTGCGAGCACGCATGAGCGTGCAAAACAGAGTCCAAGGGTGCGGGCACGCACCAGTGGGATTGCAACCTGGAGGAGGGGTTGTGTTGGATCACGCCAGCCCACGAGGACCATCTGAAAATAACCCTCAGAGCAGCGTGGTTTTTCTTCTGGGATAGCCAGGGCCGTGCGGGAGCTGCAGCAAAAGCTTGTGTCCCATTTTTACCTGGCCTTGGCTGTAATAAAGACTGAGAAGTTTCTGCAAACAATTTCTTTTAAGAGGTGGGGTTTCCAGTTCAACTTCAAGAAAGTAGAGACCTACTTGCTATGCTGGTACCTAATTCTTGAAGTTTAAATAAACAGACTTTTGCTTTAAGCCAGAAAAAGTATTAACTTCAAGGCTATGGACAGGATCAAAACACATTTGTTTCCAGCCTTCCTCCTTTTTTATTCTTCCCTCTCCCCTTTAAAAAAAACACATCTTAGCCTATAGATTATATACTTCCTGCTGCCCTTTTTATAAGCAATAAGAATTTAATAACTGAGGGCAACTCTATAGTAATATTTATATGGGTCAAGTGGCTTAAAAGTATGCAATAAATGTAAAGTTATGAACCACATTGCCCCTTTTTAAATAATGCAGCTAGCACCAAGATATTATGTTTCATATTCTGGAAAAAGGTGTTTTAGCCTAGGCTTTAGGTGTACACCAGACATGAAAAGTTATACTGATCCCATAATAAAGTCACTGCCTGCTTAATATGGTGTGTTATGTAGAGCTCCAGATCTTAATAGCAGACCACAGCAAGAACGTCCCAGATGATATCAACAAAACCTTAGCTTTCTCATTAGCAATCAGCAAATTCTCCTGGTGTCTGCTAGTTTCAAATAAGGGCAAGTGCCTCTATTCCTAGTGTGAAGCCCAATAGGATAATAGAAATAATGTAGTCTAATCAGCAGTGAACACATGAGATCCCCCCCGTCAGAGCAGGCAGCGGTGGGTTTGGTGACTCCCCTTCAGCAGTTTTTAACAGGCTTCACGGTCCTGAGGAGCAGGATCAGTGTGATGGCAAGAGAGGGAGCAGAAAAACCCGCATTGCTGCGTCGTGCAGCATCTTGTGCATTTCTGCTGTCAACTCTCTGTGAGAGAACAGCTAGTTTTTACAGATAAGAGGGATTTGGGGTTATTTGTACAAAAAAAATTAGTTATTGCTTTAAATATATGAAGAAATGCTGTACGTGGTTTCTGTGTATATGAATACATATTTGCCTGTGCGCAGGGAAGGAGGATCGCTGAATGGTTTGATTTGGTCTTGGCAAATCATCTACTTCTTCGATAAATCAGATCAAATATTTGTCATCGCTGCCCAAATGACCATTCCTTTGCTGACTGGCACACTGCTGATACCTGCACACAGCTTGCAACAGAGCTGCTGCCTGCTTTATTACTTTTTTTTCTTATTGATATTAGATTTAAACATATTTTGTGTTCAGACAATGCAGCATACATTTGCAGCACAGCATTATTAAGTGCGGGGACAACCATTGCTGTTAACCATTATGAAGAAAGTGTGAAGGACACAAGATCGTAATGCTCTTGTGGCTTAAATAATCTATAGCTATGCTTGTAGAAATGCAGAACTGTTTTAGTTTTTGCACTGATTTTATAATTATAAGGTTGGGGTTTTTTTACCGTGTTTTCCCTTGTGATTTTTCTGTTTTCTTAGAATATCACTGATTTCTATTTAAGCCTAATTTTTGTACTTTTTTCAGTCCTGGTTAAAAATTAAGGCTGCAAATGTGACTGATGCCATGCAAGCAAATGCAAGTCTAAGCTGCAGCAGTGTAAACAAAAATGTGTTTTAAGAGGTGCTTAACTGTGTTTTGAACCCTGATTAAGCCTAAGGTTACTCAGTGTTTATAAGTGCATTTGCAGTGCACTGGGAAAATTCAGTGTTTAATGGTTCCTGTGCTGATCTTTTGTTAGTGCACTGGGCCGCGTTGCCTAAGAGCAGTGATTACTGGCCAGATTAAAAATCACGTAAACTCTTTCAGATTCTTAATTTGCCCACCTTTGGTTTTGGCCCACATTTAGCTATGATTTTAAAAACTGACACCACAAGTCAGTCCCCATAGCTCTTATTTAGCTGCTGGAGAAAGTCGTAGGATAAGGTAGTGCTATTTTGTACACATTCAGCAAATTGAGAATGGTTTCCATCTATGGGTCTCATTAGAGTTTAGGAGCCAAGCCTAAGGTTCTTGGGTCTGATATTTGTGTTTTAATAAACATGAGATGGTAGCTGGATGAGGACAGTGCCCATGAAGGGCAAGTACCTCCAAAAAAATGAGTAATAATGAAAGGCAATGAGGCAACAATGCGAAGCCTCTTGCTTCCAACGTCACTGGACTATTTTGGGTTCTGTGGGTGACCTTGCAGAGTACCTTATTTTCCTAAAATAACAAGCAGCTCAGTACCAGTCCTGCTTGTGTGATAAAATGCAGTAACTGCTGACCAGGAGTTGTCCACAAAGGAGCCAGGAAAGATGATCTAGGGAAAGAGGACATTTTCACCAGCAGGGTCAGAAGATTCTTATACTTTGGGATAGTCTATGGCAAAGAAAAGCAAAGCACACTGATGCGAACTGATGGATGAGAGTGACGTAACCAAAAGGAAAACTGTGCTGTTGAATACTTGTATGTTTACTGAAAGGAAAACCTCTTTTTTTTTTTCCTTTATGAGAAGTGTGAGGTGAAATTGTAGGCTACAGATGTGAAATTACATTGTTATAGTACTCAATGAGGATAAAGTTGGCTCTACAACATATAGGCGCCAACTACCTGCACCTACATGGAGGCTAGAAATTTAAGTTTCTGATATCAAAGCAGTGAGGCTGTGAAGCAGCCTCCATATGTGGGTAACGATGTGAAAAACCACTAACGGCTTTTAAGGCAGAGCCTGATGACAGAGGATTGGAGGACACGTTGTCTGCTATAGGAAGGGCTATGTCAGGAGGACCCAAACTGCTTCTGTCAGTTGGGTTTAATGGAAACACCCTGGAAATAGGCACTAATGAAGACAATCAAACTCAGATTGTCTGAACTCCTATTTTAGGTTATTTAATTATTATGGCTTTAATCAGCACAATTTCCAGGGATGGAGAACGCCTGGGCTCAGCCACTACAGCTCTGTGCCGTGGGATAGCACCTCACAAGATGCACTGCAATAACATGGGCAGGGTTTGAGCTCATATTTTACTAAAGAAAGAGGTTTTGGAGTGATTTCAACAGTGCTGGTGTGCTGCTGAAGAATTCAAGGAACAGGGGGCTGAGGGAGGGAAAGAGGAGGATTTATACAGTTCAGGGAGAGCAAAAGTGAGGTCACTGCTCTGATGTGATGCCATCTCGCTGTATTTTACTCTGTACTCAGTGAAAACATTAAAAAAAAGAAAAGCAAAAGAAGAGAGAGAGAAAACAGAGCAGGGAAAGGGGAAAAGGGAACATCTCCACTCATGGTAAGCAGAAATGCCTTTAATATGTAAGTACCCAGCAGCGGTTTCAGCAAATATCACCGCCAATGTGATTTTGGAAAATATCAAATGCATATCTCTTGCACATTTGCATATCCATATTCCTAAACCTCTGATTATTTAAGGATAAAGTTAACAAACCAGTATCTAATGCCCAAGCTTTTAAGATATGAAAGTTCTCTTCCTCCAGCCTGGGGTAGCGCTAAAATGACACTTGTAAGGGCTGTGACTAGGAAGCATCATTCGCATCATGGCTTTCATTGCATCCCACATGTGGGAACCTGAACCTTGGAGGCTTTAAAATCTTGTATGTCTGTGGCTTCTCTGTGAGTCTGACAAGGGATCATTAGTAACTCACTGATGTCTCTCTCTGTTTGTTCTACTTCACAAGGCACTTCCCCAACTAATTTAGAACAAAGCTGGGTGTTTACTTGGTTTCAGAAATGACAATTTTTTTCCCTCAAGGTTGCTGCAAAGGCTTGAAAAAGAATATTTACATAAACAGGTTTCAACTTCATCAAGAAGAGGTCGTGAAAGGAGGACAAATCCAAGTGGAGGGAAAATAAAGCAGGGCACAAGGTGGAATCGTTGAACTTTCATTTAGGGCTGCAAAAGAAGTTCTTTGAACATTTGAAGGGCTGAAGCAGTTTGGCAGACGGTTGCCAAACCCCCACAAAACTCAAGGTAAAATTGAGGAAGAGGTGAAAGGAGCAGTGGAGGAGCATAACTCTGCTGATGGGCTGGCCTTGACAGGAACTGCCGTAACAAGAAGCCATCCATCCATGTGTCTCAGCAACTTTACACTGCAACTTACACTGGAAGCCTTTGAAGCCTATAAACTATGAAATTATAATTGTTAGCAACCTCTTGGGGACCCGGCAACAATACCTATAGGGCTACATAGTGCCAACAAGGAAGAGGGTGGTGGCACAGCGCAAGCGCTATCGGTCTCCCCATGTGAGCCATGGCCATCACCCCAGTGTGATGCTAGACATCTGCCATGTGGAAAGCTTTGCTCACTGACTTTTTTCTCCTGGCAGGAAAAGTGACTCCTGAGTGTCCATTACAGGAGTCAATGGGTGTCTTGCATGGACAGAGAGAAAAAGAATTAGTTTATGGAAAGTGGATGGGTACAGTATGTAAATAAAAGCGAATCGCATCCTCATTATGTGAGCTCTTTTGAATAAATGTTAGCCTTTAAGTGCCAGCTGTCACTCTATGCATGGCCTCCCTTCTTACAACTAACCTCTCTGTCACCTCGCCTTGTCTCCCTAACTTGTCCTATTATGCAGTACCAAGCTGAGTCATTGTTTCAAGCAGGAGGTGACATGTTAATAGCTTAATAATAGTATAATCTCACAAATAATAATATGCTGTCACACTGTCTGAAGCACAATGTTTACAGGAGAAGTGGTAATGTATGATGACAGTAATTTGAATAAAAATGAATTTACTGCTCTTGTCTCATTTGCAGTAAATTTTCACATCTTTCATGCACAACTGGTGCTCCATGACCTCTTTCATTATTGTGTTCTCAGTGGCTGCTGCTTGCTTTAAAGTGAAAGGAAGGCAAATGAAACAGAAACCTGCAGCTTAATAACTGATTTCCAGAAAAGAGTTCACACGGCGGCTTCTGAAAATCTCACTTTGTTTGTTTACGAAGATGATACGGTGTCAGGCAGGCTGTTTAATTAATGCAAGCTGGAGGTGCCGATTGAAAAGCAGGCACAAGCTGATATGATTATGTATTGACAATTTACAAAATTATTGTCATTAAAATGTGTCAGAGGGAAAAAAGTGCTTGGAATACAGAGAAGATTGTTTGGTTTGAAATTAAAGTTACGCAGCTTCAGAGAAAACTTGTTTCAAATACTCTTGGTATTGTTTAATGAGGAGAAAACCAATCCTGTTTTTTCTGTGGAGAAAGTGGCAACAGCTAACCACATTATTGGTTTTAGTTAATTATAAATGTACATTGTTATGATAGTGGACTGAGAAAACTTAAAAAAATGATCCCCAGAATATATAAAATATTTGGTTTTGGTTCATGTCATGTTTGGTTTCTTCACTTATCCTGACCCATGTGCTGTATCATAAAATTTGCCGTTTCTATGCACAGTACAGAGCAGGACTCCTGGTATTATTCTGACAAATAAATAGCAAATCTACTTTAGATCAAAAACTGCCTTTGGAAAATTTAAATTCCTAGGACAGTTCTGTTTCTCTAAAAGAAAAAAGAAGTTATTACGTGATTTGGTTCATTTGATGAAAAAGAAGAAAGTTTACAACTCACAACTGATATGCCTGGACTAAATTTAGTTTGATGGAATGAGGGCAACTAATTGAAACTTACTGGGACTCAAAACTCTGCACAGGACAAATTCTCCAAAAACTGCTGTATTTCATCTGCGTTTAAGTGAACATGCAGAATAAAAAAAAAAGGTTCTGCATGACCTAGTTCATGGATTGAAGCAATTAAGACCAGATTACTCACCTGAGTATATACAAACACATCTATATATTTTTTCATTACTTGTATTTTGCACTTAAGAAATACAATATTTTCATCTGAATTGAAAGCAATTGATTTCTAAATTGAAAGTCTTAGTTTTTCAGGAAGAACTTATGCGTCCACAAGCGGGGAGCGGAGGGCAGTGCTGTGGTTCTTCTGCTGCTCTTCTGCTCCTTCCACAAAACCTGGGAGCTGAGCTGGACACCAGCCTCACTGACCCGCTGCTGTGGCATGTGCCAAGTGTGTGCACAAGGAAACTTGGTGGGAAAGGGGCAACCAAAAACATCCCATATTTCATGGTGATGAATCATAGTAAAACAGAGTTTATCAAATTTCTGAAGTTTTGAATTTCTGAGTTTTTAAGAGAGGCAGAAATTTCTCTCCCATTTCTCAGCTTTATTTTAAGCAGCATGTGCGTGTTTATACTAAAGGTTGAGCTCTTTATTTTCAGCTGTTTTTAAAAATAAGACTTTTTTTTTTTCCTAAATCAACATGGACTTACGGAATGCAAACCAGCTTTCAAACCTAACTCCCCTTTTTGCTTACAAAGTGCAAGCTAGAGCCTGCAGTCTCCACCCAGTGAAAACTTGTGTCAGCAAACAGCCTTGTTTGCCACAGCAGGAGCTGGGGGCCATCAGGTGCTACTGTGACCAGGGGCAGTTTGTTGATGCCTGTTGGTTTCACAGCTCCACTTGCACACAGGCACCTTACGGTGGTGCGTGCATCCTGCACACTGTTTTCATGCTCTATACGGTGAGGTATGATAAATCATGTGCAGTGCGTGGCTGCAGGGTGCCAGGGAGCTCCCTTTTGTGGGTATGAAAGTACAAAACTCAGCTCCCTCCAGGGGTGAGGGTGGGCTGAAGGAGACACCACCCTCCAGTTTTTATTAATGTCTTCAGAGACCTTGCTATAGAAGAGAACTTCCAATCCTTGTGCTAACATTTACCTTTTAAGAGTGACATTCTGAGAAAAATAAATCAGCAAAAATAGTTTACACAGAAATCATGTTACCGGCTGCAGACATCTGCTGTGATGTTTCAGAGTGCGTGCAGTCCCATATAGATGTCTATAGAGACGGCAGAAGTCACAACTTTGAGGATGTCACTCTGATACCATTCTCTTTGCAACTAAAGGAAAACATGCTGTCTCCATTAGGAAAGTGCAGAGGCCGGTGGTGTGACATTCAAATATGTGCTTAACTTCAAACAATTTGATAATTTCACTGAAGTAAGCACATCGCTCTTTGCATGCTTCGAGTTAAGCATGGACCTGGTGGGTTTCATAAGCACCTTGCAAGGCTGGGCTCGTTTTTGAACTGAATTTCCACTTTTTGTTCACATGAGAAGCACCAGGGGATTCAGTGGGGCTAGCCAGACTAGCGAAGGCTGAGTGACTCCCCTCAGCTTACTGCAATAAAATAAATTGTTTTGCTGAAAAGGTTTTTATATTTTCCGTTGTGAAATATTTTCTGTTTAAAAATAATGTGTGCTTTCCAAGTGTACATTTAACACCTTTGTCCAAAAGTATTTAATATCACTTTGGAAATCCTGGGAAATTAAAAATCAAACTAGGTTATGATTAATGGAGATTATGTGCAAAAGGGTAGAAAAGAACAGAGCAACAACGTCTCATTTTGGCTGATGGATTTTATTTCATATATGTAAAAGGTCTGTTTTCCCTAAATCAGTGATGTTCAAGGGGATATCTAGTCTTCTATGTTGTGCTTGAAACTGAAAGGTCCTTTTTGTTGCTTAGTACTGCCTTTTAATTATTTAAATGTAGGAGAGTCTGAATAATTAGATGTATTTAAAATTGGTAAAAATGTCACTGTTCTGAACAACAAGCATTGCCCCATGGATATAAGTGTTAGTTATTTGCCAAAACGCAAGAAAGTTTCACAAGGGAGAAAAAAACCACCCCAAAACATTGTATTTGTGAAAAGAAATATTGTGTGGACCTGATTCTTCCAGCATGGAAGTCAAGTGGAATTTTTAATTGACTCCAACAGGCGCTGGATCAGGCCTATGGGGTGTTTGGTGCTCAGTTACAAGTTAGTGCTCTCTCTAATCACCTTGTTCTCTAAAGGAAATAGATACTAAACAGGAACCATCTGGTAATGCATTCTGTACCTCTTAATTACAATGTTTTGAGTGGCACCTAAATAAATTTCATTTACAAGCACATGACTGCTTGTCAAAAGCTCTGTTGATAATTTTATTATTGTAGTATACCTTCTCGCTTAATGACCCTGGCACACTAAAGTCAGGTATATTTAGCTCTATGGCAAGAAAAGTGATCGCCTTAAAAAGAAAAGACACAAACTCAATCTTTCACGTTCCATTTTTAATTATTTGCAAACGTGTTTATGTCTGTATTGTCGCTCAGCATACATTTACACATGACATTGCAGTATATCTGCAGGAAAGATTACCAAAACTCTTAATTCCTTGATGGAGAGGAGAAGTTGACTCAGCTCTGTGGAGATTCCTGGTATTGTTGTAAAATGCTTGTGTTCTTTTATGATCTGTGTGTTTCTGTGTAGATGTACTGTAGCATTTAGACAATTTTCTCTTTGTTACCTGCAGGAAAAGATCAATATTATAAAGAAGTCGAGTGACTCTGTGAATTAGACTCCTGCGTTTTCACTGTGGGAAGCAGGAATTTCAATCCTATTCCTGGTTTCAGGGCTGAACCACAAACTCTGTTCAAGGTCCACGTTAGAGCTTCCCCCAGATTTGGAGGCTTTCAGTTTGGGGTTGAAGCCTGTCCATCGCTGGAGCTGATAATGGCTTTCCCAGTCTCTCAGTAATCTCCAGTGGAAATTAGTTTATATTACAAAATCAACAAATAATTTGGCAGGGTGCAGCATGATTGGCAGCCTCTGTTAGAGAAAACCCCAGGATGGTGCTAGGATGGAATGATGCCCATGAGGATGTGCCACTGCTGGGCTCACCTTGCCATAGCACCCCAGACCTCCCAGGAGTTTATTTTGGGTGCCGGGAGGAAGGATTTTGTCATTCCATGACATCAAATAGTGGCATGCTAGGGGTGATCAGCATCCTGTGGGGCAAGACCTCTGTCCATCTATGTGCAATAAGCATTGAATACAAAAATAATTTACCAGTAATGTGCGTCCTTTCCTAACTTTTGCCAGCAAAGTGATAATTCGCCTTTGTGTTCGAATGTCCTTTTAAAATAGCAAGTTGGAAGAGACGAAAAATACTAGGAGGAAGGGCAGAGGGGATGTTTCTGGGAAAAAAAGGGGGGGAATGTGGCACCTGGAGGGGTTTTGTCCTCTTCTTTGGGATGAGCCACCCATGGGAAAACAAAGCTGCATAAAAAGTAAAATAGCCTTATTTCTAAATTCATGGCAAATTAAAAAAGGAATCCTACTGCTCTCAGCAGGATACTTTATTCCTTTTTAGTTGTAGTTGATGGTTTTTCTCTTCTTAAAATACTTTTGTCTCTAGGTCTCAGTTGATGTGGGAACTTTGGGAAACAGATATGCTTTCAAATATTTTTTTAATCAATGCCTTAGCAACCTGGAATTGAAATAGAGTTTAGATTCAGAGAGGTGCTGGTGAAATGGAGAACATGATCATTGCCAGGCAGGTTTGCATGGTCAGGTTTGAGAAGACTGAGCTTTCTGAGTGGGAGATGGGGAATTCAGCACACACAGCAAACTGTTATATCCTTCAATATAATATCTGGATTTGCAGCTGATATTTAAAGAGGGCAGTTGCTTTACTTATGAGATTAAAGGCAAATGCTCTCTTTTAAAAATGAAGTCATGCTGTGTTTTGCACCTTTTGACACTTATTAACTCAGGTCATTAAAAAGAGGCTAATTAAAAAAGAATGTAAAACAAAAGAGTCATTTGTCTATTGCCAAGCTCAGCTCTTCATGTACACTGGCTGGAGGCAGTCTCCGTTTAAACCTTGGGTACAGAAAGCTCTGATAGCCACTGGGGCATGCTTGGAGCTTGTCATGGCTTTTGGCGAGACTGTGGTCCGGCTCATTATGCACCTCATAAAGAAGAGAAGTCATTGTCATCAAAATTAGCTGAAGCCGGAATTTACATTCATGGAAATTTTGGTTTCACCACTGTCCTCTGGGGCTGGACAATAAAGGAAACCTTTTACCAGCTGCAGTTAAAGTAAGTGAAGTTCAATAAATGCTTAGTGCTTCATTAAGGCATTTCCGAACATACTGTGCTACATGCACATGGTATTTTACAGCCAATGAGAATTCGGTACAAACAGCGTGTGAAGTTCTCTAGTTCCTCGTGCGAAAGATGTGCACGGCACATCCAAACTTAGCTTATAACGAGAGGCCTCTCATAACTTTCCATTATCTGCAAAGATGTTTCTGCTCTTCCAAAGGAAGACTTTGCTACCAGGAACTTTCTCTTTTGTAAGGTTAAAAAAGCATTCTTTCATGGGAATAAATTCAACTGATGCTAGTGGGGGAGTCCTTCCAAATACTTTCAAGAGGGTATGGGGAGATTTGTAGGGTTTTTTTTGTAGAAAGCATGTCAGGTTGGCAGGAGGAGTGGCATTGCATCGGTTGGACTTCCCTGGAGCTCCTCCAAGTCGAGGTGAAGCGGAGGCATTTTAAGGGCATGAGTTTTGCTGGGAGGGTTTTACATCCTGTTGAATTCTGCAAAGGAGACTGTAAAGGCTAGTTGACCCTGGAGGATGCCCACCTCTCTCCATGCAAATGCAGGTGACTGCATTTGGCTCCAGTTTTGACATGCTGCTGCAGGTCCAATGCTGTAAAGACATTTATGGAAATATCTCCAGCAGGATTTCAATCACTTTACACAGCTTTGTGCCTTGCTGTCCTCAAAGCATTGAGTCAATCACTGAATGTTTCTAGAGAGAGTTCTCCAAACAGAAGTG
>NC_091400.1:30007718-30087718 GCF_032191515.1 Phaenicophaeus curvirostris
TCCTACTGCATGTATCACTGCCCAGTTCTTAAACACGGATATTTAATTCTAGTGTGAAACAAAGGCAGTTGTTGCACACTGCCTCTTGAATACAGCTGGGAAAAATAGACTGTCAGGGGCATTTTACTTCCTTTGTCAATAAAAAAGAAGAAAAAGAGTTTATGGATCTTTTCCTGAATATGAATATTAAATAAACTAGTTGTGGGAACCCTGATTTTAATTTCCTATGTCTTTATTTGGAATTCTACTCCCTCTTGGAAAGGTGTCTACTTAAATATAGGGGGAAAGGGAATTTAATGAATTACAAGAAGGGTTATTTTACATGGAAAATGTGTATTCCTGGCTATTTCCATTTAAAGAACATGACATTAGTGTGGAAATTGCCCCTTATGAACAGGTCATTAATGTCAACTCTACTAAAACTGACATCACCTGCTACTATTTTAATTGTGTGTTTTACTAATGCTAACCATTTTCCTGACAACAGAACCCCCATAAGCTTAATGAATCTTTGCAGAATACATAAACCAAGGTCAATACGTAAGAAATGCTTCAAATGTTAAGAAACTCTCTCTGCAAAACTGAATGAAAAGTTTATTATGCTTTTGCATTCATAAGAATAAGAGCAAAAATAGAAATCCTATGCAATATGTTCTCCAGACCATAGTATATAAAAAGCTTTGATGCTTTTGGGAAATCTTTTCGATTAGCTACTATTTTATATGAAGAAAAGAACCTTTTTAACTGGGTTACATTTCCAAGATTTATTCTTTATTTTCCAATACAAGTGGCATATTAAAAAAAAAAAATCCTGAATACTTCCTTAGTGTCATGTGTAACAGTCACATTTTTTTCCCATGGTTTGGGGGGGAGGGTAGAGAGAAAATGAAATCCAGATTTGTAATTCCTAACAGGAGAAATTCGATCCTTTCCAATGTTTAAGTAATATTTCCTGTAAAACATACGAGGCCATCTGCAGAGCTGTTTCCAGACACATTTTGAAGTGGCAAGGGCAACTGAAAGAGACCCGAATGGAGGCTGGCATTTCACCTCTGGGAGATGGAGCATTAAAGGTTTCTAAAAGCTGGTTCTACAATTTTACAAAGTATTCAACCACTGCATAGTTCATAATTTGTTTAATTTACCTACCTTTTATAGGTAGGGGGAGGGGGAAATCCGCTCTGTAAGAGACAGTATAAAAACCAAGACAGCTGTAAAAAGCTAATGTACGGCTATCAAGAATGCTTCATGATTTTAGTTGATTGAAATTGTATTTTATTCTTTACAGGCCCTGTGCAAAGATTATAGGGAAATATTCACCTAGAAAAACTGTACAGAGTGAAACATATTTGGGTAGACAACAGAAACACAGAGCCCTTTTTGCTATTTAAGTCTATTATGGAATTTTGTTTTATTGTTGATCTCCAGGGTCACCTTATGAATTCGTGTTAGTAAAATGTTACGGCCTCACTATAATATTCACTTTGTGGAAGGGTCTGCATTTACCAAACCTCATCCAAGATTGAATATAAATGAGAAACTTGCATCTCTCTTCAAGGAATATATTTTACACTGTTTTCTCCCCCTTTTGAATTACAGAGAGATTCTAAAATTGAATTTTTTTTTCTTATGCCAGGATTCAGTGAAATGACTGAACGTTTAGTCTTACCTTTGATATATGTCTTAAATTTAAAATCTGCATCATTCAAATAGTTAACTTCAGGGCCAGATTCTGCCCTCAGATGTACATATTTGGGAACCCCATTAACTTCTCTGGAAAATAATGTTATACTGTTTGGATGCACTTGAATGAGATACATTACAGTACTACCTTCTGTCGTTCCCCTGTAAAATTCAGTATCTGCTGTAGTTTTTATTTTGCAGACTGGTGCAGCCCTTTCTATTCTTCCAGTACCAAGTGTTCTGCTGAATACATGAACCTGTCTCTTATGTCACTGGCTGTGCTATTAAGATTAAATGTGATGAGTAGGATATAGCTGGTAGTGCCTATGAAATTTGAAAATTTTCTGTCTTTGCAGCCGTGTTTGCTCAGCAGTTTCTGCAGTTTGAGGGGCAGTGGGTTTCACCCAGGGAGGAGGCAGTTGTGGGTGCCTGCCCCACATACTCTGTCCTTGGAGCCCTGTGTCTCCGGGAACATTTCTCAAAATTATGCTGAGCAAAAAGTTTCCTAAGAATGGAAAAGTCATTGTATCTGTTGCTCCAGCATTCATTTAATAATAAAATGAAGCCTATTTCAGTTTCCGTGCAGTGCTTCTGGCTCTGCTTTTCACCTACAGAATGGACCCCTCTACTATCAATTTTCTTGGCTTCACGCTAGTCCAGACTTTCTCTATGTAGATACCAGAAGCAAAAGGATCCCACAAGGAGCCTGGTGTTCCCGCTCATCCAGTGTTCTGAATTCTGTGGGTTAATTTGGGGGCCAAAGAGATCTTCAGCTTCACATGAAACACCACTGTTGAGTTATTACTGCCTCTCCCTGGTACCCCAAGTGCTGCTGTGGGTCATGAAACCTCACTGTCCTGCAAATGGATGTACTTCCACCTCTGCCTTCAATTTGTTGCATTTCCTCTTGTTCAAGCAGAAGTTATGACATTGAATATCAAAGTTAACACAAAGTGAGTGAGAGGATACACAGGAAACCATTTTCCAGGTTAAGGTGGGTTTTTTTTCATAGGATCTTGCCCATCCCACCAGCTGCTTTCAGCACACAGTGCAACAGCATCACAACTCTGTGCTCTGATCCTGTATGAAGTCAGCAAGAGCCTTCAAAACTGTCACTTCTGTTTCCTACCAAAAGCAAGACACTTCCTACAAGGAAAGCACACATTACTACTGAATTATAAATGAGGACTGGTATTTTTGAGAAGTACAAATCGGAGGCATTCTCCATATTGTTAGAATACCAATTTTATTTTCCTGGTGTGTACTACCCAGTGCAGTGCAGCGTCCCTGGAGATGCGTGCATTCTCCGGAGATTACTTCAGCATTGCATTACTGCTATCACATATCCATTATATATACTCTTTCAGACAAGTGGAAATGTTTTCACAAAAACAATCTGGAATCTTGGCTTAAAACCCAAGCTTGCTGTCAAGGCAAACAGAGTAGCCTCAAAGAGGACTTATTATTATTTTGTTCAGACAAGTATGTTGTTTCTGGATTATAATAAGGGAAAATATAGCAGCTATCAGTCTTCAGTTTATTTGACAAGCTTCCTCTGACAAACCTAGAGGAATAAGCCCTGGCCCTGCAAACTCGTTCTCATTCAGGTATTCCCTTTGGCTCCGGCACTTTTATTAGTGTGATTAAGGGCCACACACATGTTTACAGGACAAGAGTCATGGGACGGGATGATATATTTGTTCGGCCGTTACTTATTTTGCGAAGTTTTAAAAGCCTTTGCTGTTTTCAGTGCTTGTCGCTATCAGCCAGTGCTCTAAGAGCTTGTCCCATCACCTATCAAACAAGGTCAATGAGCAGGTTATAATCAGATGCCAGATAAACAAATGCAAACTTGAAATCAAGTGATTTACTGTCCATTTTCATTAAGTTCTTCCCAAGGAAGCAGACACTTTATGCAGCACAAGGGACCTTTGGAAAGGGTCAGCCGCCGTACTGAAGCAAGACGTGGTGTGATGGTTTTCATCCAAATGGAGTTTAACGATACTGAGCGTAAAGGGAAGGCTGCCTTGTTTGGGGAAAAGTGTGCTGTAAACACACATCTCTTCACCTTGCAGTGAATTCTCTTTTGTAAAGTGCATGGAGTTCTAATATTCATGTGTTTACATTACTCTGAGTTTTCTGCTCTTTAGACTAGAATTTTCCCTGTACTATCAGCCAAAGAAAAAGAGTCTTGTGACACCAGAGATTTCTTATAAAACTCAGTCCATTTTAAAATTAAAATTTCAATTTTATTAAGGATTCCAGCATGAAGCTAGATTGCTCTCAGTAGCAGGATACCTTTACGTGGTGAAGTCTGGCCTAGACCATGCCAAAGGCAAGTAGGCTTTTAATACAGCCGTGTCCTGTGCCTTCCTGCTGGGCAGTGGGATTGCAGCATCCTAACTGGTATCTGTCCCCAGGATAGGTTATGAGCACATCTGAGGAGAATATTTGGTGGGGAAGAGGTGGTGTTATATGGTGCTGTTGTAAAGCAATTTTGCACAGCTGGTGCCTTAACCAATTCTTGGCTTAAGCTTCTGGGTTTATCCCATTAAATCCAGGATTGGGCTGTTCTGGAGAGGCTCTGAAATGCCACCTCGCTTTTCTGCAGAATCTTGGTCTCTTTCCAGCTGGTTGTATGCATGGTGCACTGTGAAAAGGCTTTAAGTTTAAAGCAAGAAGTCGAGCAGGATTGGAGCTCTATATTGAGATGCAATGTGAAAATACTCATAAGCCTGATGCTGCAGGGTTGTGGTGCAATGTACTACCCTGTTACATGTAGAGAGGAAATTCTAGGTTTTAGCTATATAAATCAGATTGACAGTGTGCTGGAGCACTACTTGGGAAAGTCATGTCACTTGGAGAATGCAAGATATTGAGCAATTGTTTTTCCGTGAAACATATCCCTTGACAGCATTTTACTTTCTTATATCTCCTTAATACAGCATAATTTAAATGTTTTCTAGGCAGAGTTATGCTTATAATGCTTCTTTTCCAACATAATATTGGCTGTAATGTGGATGCACTGGCAAGAAATCATTATTTGCTTCTTTGCCATTTTGTGAGTCTCCTGGTTCAAAATAAGAAGATCTAACTTAACTTATTGTGAAATTTTGCAAATACTTTTACAAACAAATGGTTTGTCCACAGTTTTTCTATATTTGTTTTATAAATTGTTCTATTCTTATATTCCAGAAAATTTCCCAAATGAGACTGAACAGCAAAAAAAAAATCTTTTTTTTTTCCAAAAGGTTGCATAAATATTTCACACGTATCTCCCTTTAATTAGATTATAACATTGTAAAGTTGCAAAGAGTTTCCTCTTTCCACAAATTAGACATGAGAACCACAAACAAATTAATTTGTGTCTCAGGGTTTTGACTGGGCCTCTTGGCCTGTTCTAGCACTAACACAGGCACTCATGACCCTCTGGATTTCAAACGCCTGAGGGTAAAAAGCAATTATAAAAACATGACTCTCCCAGATCAGCTTTCGAATCTGCCTTGTCTCTGTTTTATTGATGGGAGATTGAAGGCAGATTCAAATCAGCTATCCTTCAATTCTTTACCAGCAGCAAAATACAGAAATCATTAGCTTTTTCTGGGTAAATGACTTTGTTCTGCTTTATTATTCAAAACTGACTGGGCACTTGACTTAAAAAGGCCATTTGAATATTTATTTCTAGTTTTGATACTTGTAAACAGTATATTGCTTTGCTCCTTGTTTTCTTTTTCTTTTTCAGAATATTTTTTTCGTAGCAATTAGAGCAGGGACTAATGAAGATGGGTATTTTTTAACAGCTAAAGAATGCACACTGATTTAAATTAGGAGGATCTCGCTCTCATAGGTCTATTGTTGTTGTTACAAAACCCTGTTGCACAAACATTTCCAAAAACATTCAAGGAAAATAATTAAATAACTCGTTGATTTTTACTTCTCTGTGTGTTTACTGTTCATTTACTGGTAACTAATATGGGATGAAAACAAAATATCCTGTTTAATTCCCAGCATATTTACGTATGATCATGATGGCAAGTCCAATCAGTTCCCCAAAATGGGTAAAGGGAATAAGAGTGTTTGATTTAGGGTTTTTAGAGAGAGTAGAGAGACATGTTGGAAAATGCTCTAAGAATAGCCAGGTTTGCAGAAGAAATTGGGCTGAGGTGGGATTATTGTGTTTTATAAGTCTGAATGGATCGATGTGTCAGCACTAACAGGGTGTGCTGTATGAGGATGTAATGATCCTCAAACCTGGGTACCCAGCAAGGGTGGACCTCTGCTATTTGAATCAGAACAACAATTAAATCATTAGATGAGGATTGTGCAGCTCCAGAAGGAAAAGTGTGATGTGAAGCAGCTTTATTTGGCAGAAGCTGCTTGTCAAAGCTTGGGCTAAAGAAAATTATTCTTTTTCACCCAACCCAATGTGAGAAGTGGGTGGTGACTTCTGAGGGAGAGAGGGAAGCTTCGTGCCTGTGCCAGGTTAAGCAAGCTCCTCTTATTTCTCTTTCTACTCGGAGTAACCTGCAGGTCTTATTTTGATTTCAGCCCAGGTGAGGATACTGTCCATGTTGTGAGCGAGTTATGTTTCAGAAGGATGAGACAAATATGAAGGTCTCCAGGTGTAAAGATGGACCTTAACAATTTGTGTACAAGTGAGCACACCCTCTGGCTAATCTGTCGCCTTTCCAAATCCTCCTGGGTTGGTCCTGCAGATAAAAATACTGTGTAGCTCAGATGTAGGCTTGCTTAAATGATACAAGGCAGACATTCAATTTTAAGAAGCTGGATCTTTATTTTTGGAATCCTAGAATGTGTACAGAATTTAAAAAGCCTAAAGCTATAAGGTTTTACTGCTCCTTTGATAAAATTTATATTTAATCATATCTTAAAAACTGTTCTCATTCTGCCACTTGATGTTACCAACCAAGCGGAACCCATCAATGCAACGCTATCTATCAGCACTTCTTTTATTTCATTCTCCTACAACTCCTCTTTAATGGTATATACGTTAATGAATTATGGTGGAGTTTCAGTAAAGTACAAATGAAAATTGTGCTCATACCAAAGGTGGGGCTGTTACTCACAGGTTTTTTATTACCTTGTTCGAACCAAAGTGCTGAAACTGACCTATCAACACTGCAAAGCCTCCAGCTTGCAGACAAATGCTTGTGTCCTTTCTTTTGAAGCTGAGTTTTCCAAAAAGTTGTGATGAGTAGTCTTTCTCAGTTGTCTTCAGATCTTCACCTAAAGCTTTTCATTAATAGGTGGTTCTTAGGAAATGTTCCCAGAAGAGGTGGGATCGGTGTGTATACGATAATAGACAGAATGGGCTGATGAGGATGAGCAACTCATTGGTAACTTCAGCTGAATTTTCAGTGATGCCCATTTGCTACTGGCACTAATAACATTACACAGAGACTTGTTCAGTGAGATGCCTGTCTCCATCAAATTTGTCTCTTTAAAACAGTAGTTTGACTAATTAAAGCATCTGCTAAACTCTCCCTGCAGCTACACTTGTTAACCCGGCTGTTGTAATATTGGACAAGTGTGTCTGGGGGTAGATGTTGGCTTTTGGTGGTGTTTTCTTCATGTTACTTGTGGCAAGAGTGAGTTAAATTCATTTTTCTCTATTTTTTTTTTTTCCAAACTGAACCATGTCCAGCAAAGTTGGTGGTCTCCACAAGAAATCCAAACTCTCTGCTGACCAAGTGAAAACACCCAAGTGAATGTATCAGGCATATACATAACCTTGGCTGAAAATCAGCATCAGTGACAATTTCACTCAGAGAAATCTTAATTTTGATCCCTAGTCTTAAAAATCATGTTTGTCTCAGGAATAATACTTAGAAGACCTTTCAAACTTTTAGTACCAAACTGACTTCTCAAGTTTTTAATAATTCTCCCTTACAATATGAAGACACCTCATTTTTATTCCCATATAAATTTGAATTAATGTTCACATTTATACACATACATGCGACAGAAGGTTTGGGTCTTTTTGGTCTTATTTCCTTCTCTTTTTCTCAGAAGTATCCAGCATGGACTACTGGTGCTAAAAAGACATCAGACTAACAGTGCCATTGGTAATCACACATGCCAATATTATTCCTTTGAATAGAAATTATTTGTTCTTACCCTTGATAAATACAGAAGTAAAAGTCTAGTCTTTTCATTTCTGACTCTTCTCCTGGAGGACTAGGGAATCTCCCAGTGGTCTCTGTTCTTTTCCTTTGTGTTTTGTAGACAGGGGAATCGTATGCAAGTCTCAGCTCCATGTCCTCTGAAGAGGCAACATTAAAATCGGCATTTGACTGCACGAAATTTTACAGGATTTTTCTCCCAAGTACAATATTGATGTCTTTTAAGTGAATGGAGTAATTAAGGAATCTTCCTCTAAATTATTGACAGTGTGTCTAGAGAAGAGATGAATGAAAAATATCTCTATCCATGGTAAAGGGCTAGGTGAATTGAGTTAATCTTATGGCTTCTGTTGTGACCCTTTCCAGTATTATTTATGACAAAGTTTTCTGTTCTAAGGCTGGAGGTAGGTGGACATGTGTGAGGGGGAGAGGACGAATAGCTTAATTTTTGGTGCCAGAGACCTGAAATGAGATTTTTCCATGCTTCTACGCAATTTTTCTATGAAATCAGGAGAGAGAAGCAGGATATGAAGAAAAAAAAGTAATAGCTTGACATCACCCTGCCTTCTTGTTTGTGGTCTCTTTGCATCTTGCAATAATAATTATGGCATTTTAGGTAGAAAAGCTTGGGAGTGAGAGTTGAAAGAGAGTGCCATTAAGAGACATTAACATCAGCAGGAGCAGAGAGCCCCAGGATGGTCCTGGCTGGGCCAGCAGTGCTGACATGTCAGCTTGGGGACTTTTCTGGTCTGCATGCAGCCAGTGGGATGTGTGCACAGCTCGGAGCTGCTGGGAAAGGCTAAAAGCATCAAAGCTCGCTTCCAGGCTTATTTTTTGGACAACATGAATTTGTTCTGGAGAAAAAGAAAAATAAAAAGGTAAGGAAAACGTATATGTAGTTCTGTATTGCTAGGAAAAGTTTAGGAGGAAGGAAGATACTGTGACAGGTTATCTTCTTTAGTAATGTCTCCTTGCATCATTTGAGTAAAAGACAGAGACTTTAAATACCTGCTTTTCTGTATACATAAAATTACTGTGTTACAAATTTGATCACATTTGCAAGGATTAAAGGATTTGAGCTGCAGAATGCATTCTCTTCCTAAGCATGACAAATGAAAACAATTTACAGATGGCTTCTAAGTGTTTTCTGAAATTATATTCGTATTCTATTTTATTTTATTATTTTATTTTGGTTTTGTTTTGCTTTTTACCCATTTGTGTGCCACTAGAAATCAGCATATTTTTAGATATTTAAGAAATCATAATGTCAACATAAAGGCTTAAAAAAGGATGCTGCATATGTATTTAATAGCCAAATTGCTCATGACTGGTAAAACAAAACAAATAAAGTCAGGCCTGAAGGCATTCAGAAAGCAACTGTTTGCAGTCATCATATTCCCTTGTTTTTTTCTGAGGTTTTGGGCATATCTGTCTTTCTATTATGGTAGTTTTATTTCCCTTAAAAGCCCGTCTTTGTATTGTGAAAAAATTAGTGTATCATAAGAATACACACCCCTAAACCTGTTATTATTTTAATGCATTAATGATTTTTATACACGTATTCAAGGCCTGAAAAAAAGTGACAGAGTCTTCTCATACTTCAGGGTTGCTCATTAAAATAATTATAGATTTTTACATTTTATCGGTTTCTGGTTCTGTAAAACCTGTCCACCTTTTCATTTTTTAAAAATTAATTAAACTATTTTGTGTCTGAGAGGAGTTGGGAGATTTGCAGATGAGATACCTACCTTTGAAGAAATTCTCTCTCCTATAACACATATGTGTCTTCTTACTCCACTGGTCAGTCTTTAAGGTTATTAATTTTTGGAAATTGTGAGTCAAAGAAGAGCTAATAATTTTCCTCCTCTGTATCTTTTTGCTCCTGTTTTCCTGATCTCAGGTAGAGATTCTCACACATCTCTTTTTCTACAAATTTCAGCTACACTGCATCCTTGTCCAAGGCTTTTATATTGATATGAATGAAACATGATAAATGAGCATTTGCACAGTATAATAATGGTGTTTTTCTTCTGAGGACGTTATAGAAAAGCCAGTTTTGTCAACATGGCCTACAGCAGGTTTCCTGCTTCAAAACAACAGCACTAGTGGCAGAGATTAGAGATTTCTGCTGTTGTGAAATATAGAGAGTTTTGAGACTATATGAACATACTCAAAACTTCAAAGCTGGTTGTAACTTCTTGAATTAAATATTTTTATTGTCTTCTTGAAAGCATCCAGATCTCAAGATGTAAGCTTAGATATCTTTTCAGTCATGGTCAGACATTTATCTTCTGCACACAGTACTAATTGGCCGGGAACTTAAGTAGCAACAGTTCCATTCGTTGGACTTAGGGTTTTATCAAGAAGATTATGATTCAAATCATGAACCCACAGGTCCCCTGCAATGAAGTCTTTGGAGTTTCATTGATCATTGAAAAAAAAAATGAAAGTGAGTGACTAATAAAAATGTTAATATTTAGACATGTAGAAGAATCTTTATGCCCTCTACTTTTTTAACTAATTGAGGAAGTTTATTTTAAATCAAGGTTGTACAATACTCATTTGGATAAAATAGTTCCCTATAATAACAGGGAAATTTATATAATAATTGTAAGTTGTTTCAATTCCTTATAAAAAGTAAATGATATAATATATCGATTGTCTTATGCTAACAAAAAAAGAAAAAAAAAAGAAGAAAACAGAAAAATGAGGGAGGGAGAATACCAGAGCAAGTGTTTTCACAAAGCTACTTCTGCTTGCACTATGGAGAAAACTGTGTGGCAGAGTGAACACGGCTTGGTGGAACCAAAGTCCAAGTCCCATCTTAAGAACAAGGATGTGACAGGACTGAGTGAGAGACTGTGTGCACATGACAGGGGAAAATGGGATTGCTTGGGTTACGGAAAGCTTTGGAAAATATCTTTTCTGCAGTTAGACTGCAGTTGCTTTCAACTCTGGTTTGTCTTTAGCTGAAAATTCTGTGACAGAAGGGAAGAAACCAACGCCCTTCATTACCCTTGTAAATCCTGGCCTAGAAAGCCCCAGGGATCTTGCTCCCAAGAAAAGGAATCCTTTGCACAATAACTGCACGTGTTCAATCAGTCCTCTTGATCCGTGCTCATGCTTATTCCCAAGAATCTGCCAAGTCTGTTGAACTTCCTCATAGTGACCCTCTCATTTAATTCATGGGCTATTTTGTATTTACAGAGAGGTCAATAAAAGCTTTCCAGAGCTGCAAACCTTTCTGTAATGGTTGTCCTGAGCAATACAGTCTGAAGAGACCCAACAGGAAATTGGTAAAGCAGCAGCCAATTTCCTTTTGTTTTTTACTGCCTTTTGGTCTTCCTGCCCTGTTCATATCCTCACTGCTGAATTATTCTAGAAATGGTTTGATATTTCCAGCTCCACATATGCAGGAGAAGCCATATCATTCACAGAATTTTATTCAACGTTCATCAAGTAGCAGAATTATTTAATTAATAATAGCTGTTACGTTAAAGTAAAAGACCAATGATGAAAATTGGTTTCTGATCTGATTTTGCTTCTGCCATGCCGTGTGACTTTGGACCAACCATTTTATTGATCTTTTGCTTCCCTTGCTTAAAATGTGGCAATATCTACATATCTTCCAGGCTGAGATTTATAGGCGCATGCAAATGTTTGGATGTAGGGAGTGACACAATGCAGTAACAGCCCTGAACTTCTTCCGTCTGTTCCCACATCTGAACATAGAAAAGAATATAATTTTTGAAGAGTGAGGGCATGCTATTATGAAATATTCTAGGTTAATAAAGCTACTTCACAAAGGCTGCGACTACAATGACAATAAGTCTTTGGAACAGATATGTAAAGTGAAATCGTTGGTACTGAGTACCAGATGTCCACAATAAATATATTTCCAGGCTGTTCACTTCAGTTGATGGTAAGTCTGGTCCTGCTGAATGCAGCCCCATTACAGGCTGGAACAAGTTTTCTGGTTTAGTTTCACCCAGAAGAGATCCAGCTTGTGTGCTTCAAAACAGCTGTGTGATGCTAACAACATCAGAGAAGTGGGGGTGCCTGGGAGATGGTCTTCAAAAGCACGCTCCCAACCTGAAGTCACTCAATGGCATGGATGCACAAAGGAACTTTCCTATGCCTATGCTCAGTGGCACAGCAGCTGCCTCACCCTTTGTCCCGGGAGAAGAGCACAGAGCGCTAATTTAGATGCCTGGGCTGCCTGTGCAGTGTCTGGGGAGTGTTTAGCATCTTGGAAAGCCCTAGTTACCTGTGACAGCAAAGGTCCTGAGTATCCAAACTAATCGATGCGAAATGCTGATGTTAAAGGCACCTAAATCCCATACCTCCCTGAGCCTTGCTCATGATCCAAAGCCCCAGTCTTTTGTTTAAGGTAGCTAGCTACATGCAATCTCCCTGAAAATAAGCAGAATAGAGGAAGGAAAGACTAAACATGGGGTGGTGGTTGTGTGTTCTTTGCTATGATAATACAATGATCACAGTACAAAGTTTAGGTCTCTGCTCTTGTAACATTTTTTTTTGTATTTTCTTCAATGGCTACTTTATGCAAAATAAGTAAGAAAGTTCTTGCCCTTGGTCAGTCTCCTTTCTCTCAAGAAAGTTCCCTAATTGCTTCTAGGCTAGCATATCTAGCTGTAAGGATGTCATTATTTTCTGAAAATTAGAGCATTTTAGCCCACACAGCTGAAAGAAATCACTTGGGAAGTTAGAAATTAGACTCTCATTCTTCCCTGGTTGATGAGAACTATTTCAACAGTGAACATTTGTGTACCAGAAAGAGTTCGCTCCAGTTGTGTTTGGAAAGGATAAACCTGTCATATTTTTTTTTGAGCTGCCTGTGCCATAAGTGCCTCCCAGATATAAATATATGGGGGCTTCTAGTTTGGGATATCTGGGTAAGGTTAGTGTGGAAGCAAAGCTATATCTAAAACTGAGAATGACCAAAGGTAGTATGGTAAGAGTTAGAAGACTCCAGGAGCAGTTTGGGATTAGGCAGGTGAGCAGGATCTTTGAATTCTAAGATTTAGACTTACAAACATCCAAAGTGCTGCATCTGTATTGATTATGTCCTTGTCGTTGCTCAAGAAGTGAATGTTGCTGTAGATCCTAGCGTCAGAAAGAAGGGTGCCACCAACAAGAACATTTTCTTAGCCATAGTACACTGTTTTCTCAGTATTGCTAGTTTCTTTGTCTTTTGACTACCACGTTTTCCATATGCTATATGGGAACAAGAAATATTCTAAACTGAGATTATTAAAGAAGAAAATACTGAGGGAGCAGTAGCTTTTATATTAATTTTGCTTCATGTAAGGATGTAACTCTGGCTCATGTATGAAGTTTTCCTCCAGCACTCAAGGTTACTAGTCCTTTGATTTTAACTTTTGAAGACAGAGAAGAAAACACAAATCTGAATAATTGTGCTTGTGATTCTCTGAATGTATTCACTTATGGAAAGAAATGAAGCACAATCAAGTCTCTCATCTGGAGAAGATTGCAGTCATAAACTCTAAAGTGATTAGATTACCTGTCTCGTCTTGTATTATCTTTTGTGTTAGTTATCTATTGTTTCAAAGCTACAAATACAACAGCTCTTCTGTTTGAAATATTTTTCTTAGTTTTGCCTCTTGGTCATAAAAAGTAATCTGATACTTTTTTCTTGTAAGGTTTCTTGTAGGTTTTAACTCTTCTTTAAGTCTTCAGTCTTAAGCTTGATTTTTGTCAGTTAACCTCACACCTCAAATACAGAGTTTTCTCCTCAGGCTGTCACTTTGATTCTTCTAGTCAATCTCAAAGTTAGCAAAACTATGGATGTGCATATTTTTTTTTTCATAATTATCAAGTTTGTTCTTTTTTTTTTCTCCCCTTCAGGATCTTTCTGGCAAGGATCACACTCTCCTGGGTTTGAAGGCTGCAAGAACTACAATTCATTCAGAGTTCAAGCCTTTGTTTAAGACAATGTCCTCAGGCTTATGAGGTATGTTAAATGGCAGGAGAAAAACTACTGTTCTGTGTCTCCTGTTTGGCTGCATTGCATCAGGTGTGTTGTGGAATACCTATTCTTGTCCCACTTAGACATCCAGATCTTGAGTTCACAGAAGTTACTTCTACAACCAGCTGGAGTTTTGTGGGATTTCCCTTTGACATTGGCTATGTTGAAGCATCAGGTCCTCGCATGCAACCAGAAATATGGTGTAGGAGTATCACAACACAGGGTCAGGTTCATTATTTATTCCTTTTTTTTTTAAGGAAGTGACTGGAGTGTGACACAATCCACTGCTAATCCTGGCTTGAAGTGATACTGACCACTGTCTAAAGGCGTGCACGGGATCCCCTCACAGCTCTACCTCTTGACATTGTGTATGCATATTTTAGAGGTCTCTAATTAAGCTGAAAGGAGATTTTCTTTGTCTTTATGTTTTTTTTCCACGTAGACTCCACTAGATGTAAATCTGAAGCACTTTGCAAAAGCACCTGTTGATACCTGGAAAGAGGAGCGGTTTCTACCAAGTCAGCAGCTTGGTTTCCTCACGAATTGTGAAGGGACGTACCTAGTGATTGTCAGTATTTAGGGGGCCCCAGCACACCTATCTCACACCACACATCTCCCTACACTAGCATGGGACAGTTTGTGTAGGAGGGGCTGAGCTAGGCTTGGCAGTCATGTTCCCCAGAAGAGACGACCTAGTCCCCAGTAGCACCCACAACTCCTGGTCGGGGAGCCACTTGGAAGCGCCCAGCAATCTGCAGAGAAGCTAGGATGTAACAAGCTTGCACTGGCCAGGCTGAAGGGTCCTTTCCCATTCCTTTTTAAGGAAACAGTCTGATATGGTATTTTTTCCCTCCGTGGGAAATGTCAACATTTATGAAATGGGAGCAAACTCTTTAAATTTTTTATAGACTGAAAAGATTAAGCTTTGGCCAGCTCTAGTCAAAATTTCCCTTGTTCCCCATAAGCAAATGAATTTGAGTGAAAAAGTGTAGTTGTCTGTTGTGCTGCATGAAGAAAGCTATCAGCTTGTTCCCTGCAGTCCTACCTTGTTACTTGAGTATGCATAGGAATCCAAAGTGTATCATTATAGGTCTATATTTCCACGACCTCCAGCATTCTTTCTCTCATTTGCTATTTTATTTTGTTACCTGACTACAACTATGAGTCCAGTGGCATTTTAAAAACCTATTGCTTGTATAAGGTCCAATTGCAGTTCTGATGAAGGAGGTGAGATAAACTCGTGTTCTCCTCTATCGGTCTCAGACACAATAAGGACAGATAAAGAAATACAAAGAGCATTGCAAAACGCTATTTATTACTATTTTCAGTGGTGGTGAGTACTCCGAATGAATCTTTGTACAGCTGAACTTTTGCACATACGATGCTGTTGGGACATCAGCAGACCATAGTCACTCAGTTAAATTCTGTATCTGAACCTCTAACAAAACAGAGCACCCAGACTTATAGTGGAATTTGTTTTAATCATATATTTGTGTCTTACATTGCTAAGTGATACAAAATGGTATACAGAAAAGCATTTCCAGATTTGTTGGAATATTGTCACTGAGAAGTTCATTTTCTGCAAGGTCTTTTAAACACAGCCATCTAGTTAAAAACCTTTATTTCATTGTCTGACTGATCTGCCAAGTTCCTTCCTGGATGGAGTGTTTATTAAACTTAGTTTCATGCAGTCTGTATATGCATATACATATATAAACACATACACGTATATGTATGTAAGAGCAGACAAATACCCATTGAGAGCTACAAGAGCACTGTCACAGTGTGCAGAGATGTAGTTAGAAAAGTGAAAGCCTAACTCAAATTTAATTGGCCAGAGATGTCAAAAACTACAAGAACACAGTCTTCAAGTATGTAAACAAGCAGCAGAAACAGAAGGAAAATATAGGCCCACAGAAGTGGATTAGTAGCCAACAATGCTGAAAAGGTAGAGGTTCTCGGACTTTCTCCACCGCTGTCTTTACCATCACTGCTGGGCCCCACACCTTGGGAAAAATAACCCAGGCTGATGTAAACATAGACTCACTGACAGTGAAGAAATTATTGGTATGTGAATTACTACAGGGGCTTGACCACTACAAATCAATGGGCGTTGACTATATCCACCTGAGGGTGTTAAGATTGCTGGCTGACATTGTTGCAAGGCCCTTCTCTATAATCTTTGAGATTGAGGAATATCTCAGAAGACTGGAAGAAAACTAATGTCTCCCATATCTATAAGAAGGGCTTAAAGGAAGAAATTATAGGTCCATCAGCTTCACTTCAGTCCTTCATGAAGGTATGGAATGAATCCTTCTGGGGGCAACCACAAGTCAAATGAAGAACATGACTGTGAAAAGCCAGCATGGGCTTACCAAATTGTGTTTGACAAACCTGATCGCCTTTGATGATAAAGTTACCTGCTCGACTGATGTGGGGTGAGCAGTGTACATTATCTACCTGGATTTTTCCAAATCCATTGATACTGTTTCCCACAAACTCCTTCTAGAGAAACTGATGGGTTACCATCTAGACAAATGGTTTGTGCAGAGGGTAGGAAACTGGCTGACAGGCTGCACCCAGAGGGTGGTGGTCAATAGCTCCTTTGTAAACTGGCAACCTGTCACAGGTGGGGCCCCTCCAGGGATCAGTACTGGGCCCAATGCTGATTAACATCTTCATAAGTGATCCAGTTTATTGGGTCAAGTGAACCCTCATGAAGTTTGCTGATGATAGAAAACTGAGTGGGCAAGTGGATACTTTGGAAGGGAAAGTCACCTTGGAGGAAGACTTGGATAGGCGGAAAGAGCGGTCAACAAGAACCCTATGAAGTTCAACAAGGACAAACGTAAGGTCTTGCACCCAGAAAAACATAATACAGGAGTACAGCACACACTGAGATGTGCCCAGCTGAAAAGAAGCTCTGTGAAAAGGAACCTGGGGATGCTGGTGGACAACAAGCTTGGTATCATTGAACAGTGTGCTGCCGTGACAAAGAAAGCCACAACAAGAACATGGCCATTAGAGATAAAGAGTCATTATCCCTCAGGGCTTGACAGGCCATACCTGGAATACTGTGTTCAGTTTTGGTCCCTACTATAACAAAAAGATGTGGACAGGCTGGAGAGGGCCCAGAGAAGCACCACAAAGATGATCAAAGAACTGGGAAACTTGCCACATGAGGAAAGGCTGAGAGAACAGGGTCTGTTCAGCCTTGAGAAGAGAAGGTTTAGGGGAGACCTTATCACCGTTTTATGTTATTTAAAGGGTGGCTACAAAGAAGGTGGAGACTCCCTTTTTACAAGGAGTCACATAGAAAAATGAGGAGTATATGGGTACAAGTTACTCCTGAGGAGATTCTGATTGGACACAAGAGGAAAATTTCCTATAACATGAACCATCAGCCATTGGAATAATCTCTCCAGGGAAATGATGAATTTCCCAATGTTGGACGATTTTAAAATTCACCTGGAGGGGATGCTGGGCTATTTTGTCTAGACTGTACTTTTTCCAAGAAAGGCTGGACCAAATGATCCTTGAGGTCTCTTCCAACCTGGTATCTACAATTCTATGATTCTATGATATATTCTTCTACTACCTTGGAAGGCTGGCTGGACTGCCAATTTCATCCTAAATGTTTTTTTGGAATTTTTCCTTGTACTAGAATTTTAACTACATGCTAAGATGTGACAAAACAAGTTTGCTCTTCCTGTGAGAGGTTTGCCCTCCCTACTGATGACTGAATCTAGATTATGTAGCTTGTGTTGATCTTTATTTTTGGTTTGTTTTTTTTGACCAAGAACACACAATATTGACTAAACTATTCCAACACAGCTGTCTGGCAGCATTAATCAATGATCTCTGCTTGCTCACAACACACTACCAGTGTTAGATCATGGCCACAAGAGCAGAAAAAGCCTAGTATATCCTTGGCGTAAATGAACATTCTCCTAGTTGCTGTGAACTGCATTTGGAGCAAATATTGTTTTCTGCATGTTATTAACAAAATACTAATCTCTTCTCTTCTCTTCTCTTCTCTTCTCTTCTCTTCTCTTCTCTTCTCTTCTCTTCTCTTCTCTTCTCCTTCTTCATACCTCTAAAAATTGCTCTCATCAAGATATTCTTTTGTCTTGCATAGTTAAGTAATCGAATCTCAGTTGTTTCTGTATTCTTGATGGTAGTTCTGTAAGATCCTTGCTTGTTACAACTGAAAATTGAATAAAAAAATTCCTTTGTTCTGACAGCTTCATTGTAATCAGTGTTCAAAATATCAAAGGATGAATGCTAAATGTTCATAATGTAAAGTGTCAAGAGTGCAGCCTGGGATAATAGAATACATGTCTTGCAAACTTGCACTTTAATCTGGCAAACTACTTGGTCAGCAAGCAAATTAATTCATTTATGGTTTGATATTATTGCAAATAGTGGGTCAGCTTTTGCAGGCAGCTCTTTCTGCTGCTGAATTTTGCTACCACGCAATATCTACTGTATTTGTCAATGCCTACCAGAAAATGACTGTATGGTCTCTGCTTAAGGGTACAGCTTCAGTGGCTTCACTCCTGTATATATTGTTCACTGTTGGTTTTTTGTAAGATTTTTTCCCCAATGCATGTTAGCTGCTCAAAAGGACTAAAAAACTTTAGCTGTAATTATCTGGTTATCCTTTCAAACTACCAATTCTTGTACCGTATGAATTGATTGTGCAGATGTTTAAAACATGAACAGATGAATACAGTGAAATGTTGTCAATGGCATGTTGTCTCCCACTGTTCCACAAAGAAATTTGAACATATTTTCTGGCAGCACTGTTCATTTTCCCAGGGCAGATATTTGCAAGCATACCTCTGTAGTTTGTGAATATCAAAATGAATGGTAAATATTAACCTCTGAGAGCTAGAATAATGTGAAAAATTACAAAAGTAAATGTTAGCAGAAATATCTGTTACACAGGCAAAAAAAGAGACAGCACTGAAAGGATTTATGTTATTTTTTGAGTCTTGGCTCACACACGAAAGTTGTGAATCTTTCTATTGAAGGGAAAGTAAGGTCCCATTTTTCAAAAGGAGCCTTGAAGGTTTGTTTTTCAGAGTTCAGTGACCTGATTGAAAGAACAGCTTTCTGCAAAAATAATTATGGAAGAGAAAAAAAAGAAAATATTTCACATACTGTAACATTTGCAACTGCAAACTGATTTTCATCCTGTTGTACAAAAAAAACCAAAAACCAAACCAAAAACAAACCAGCAAAACCCAACCAAAACAAATGGATTAACAGATTTTATTGCTCTTTCTTAAAGCAAAAAGAGGACATTTGGAAAATCTTTTGAATTGGTTGATTTTGTTCTCCTTGATTGATACTAGTTAATCTGTAACGTACTACGTCATTGATAATGCCCTATAAGATGGTTATATTGAAGTCCTTAGTAATACCAAAATGTGGTTAAATAAGCAATTGCTAAAACCAAGGCCTGTAAGTGAAAAAAGTTTGAAATAGTTGTTTAAGAGGAGAGTGGAGATGAAACGCTGATCCGTATTTTTTGGAGATGATGTCCTAGCTTTTGGGTGTGGTGTCCATCTGATTTGAACATCTCCCAGAGAAATGCCTGTTCCATACTGGTTTTAAATGAATTTCAAGAAAATTTGAAGTCTACCTAGCAGTGACAAAGGTTTCAGGTCCCTTACAGTAGGTGGGATGCTTTCTGTTTCCCCAAAACAATTACTAAAATGAGCCCTGCTGCTTTCCTGTATCCTATGGACACAAAGTACGATGTCTCTCTGATGAAGCCCTCCTCAGCACATTTCAAACTGTAGACCTCAGTTAGCTGAGATGCTGCAATTGCCAGGAGGCAGGAAAAAAAGTTGGAGAGATGAACTTGTAGCCCCATGACAGCAATGTCATCTATACCCGCTGCCCGTTTCTTCTTTACGGGCAATCTGGTGGTCTTCCTGCCACAGACATCTCAGTGTCATACATTTCCTTTGTCCCATCCCAGAAGTAGCATCAGCAAAAATATACTGGAAGATCATACTGGGCTGGTAGCCAATGCAGATTTATGTCTTTGGGTTTTTTTTTTTTTCCCTTTGTGAGCTGCCTTTGATTTAAACACCAGGTTTTTATCACAGATGAGGTGTTGATCTAGGGACCAGGACTTGGCAGTGGGCTCCTGCTGACTGGCCCCTGGCAGGACATTTGGCCCAAAATCTGTTCATGTGTTGGGTTTTGGCCTGTTTAAAATCCATTTGATGCTCTCTTCTCCTTGGAAATTGCCACTGAGGGAGATTTTTGGTTTGTTTATTTTCTCATAGATGGTGATTTACAACTTTTCATGTCTGAGTCTTTTCTGATAGAAGGTGTTGCAGAATGGCAGCTCAATGTTCCAGTAACACAGCGGTATCGATACCCCCATATTTGATGGTGACCAGGACAAACTCTATAACCAACAGTAGACAGATTATGATTTAAATGATTTTATATTGGTTTTAGGAGTGCTAATTACATCACCAGGTAATTTGCTGTTGGAGTATACTTTCATATTTATTCCACTGATTTGTGGCTATAGTTGTTTAGTTGTTTCATCTGAGGAAAAGTTAAATCTAAATTTTGCCTTACATGTTTTGTAAAGGTGAACTTGTTAAAGCAACACCAAAGTGAAAGCAATAAGCTGTGACTGGCTTAAAGCAGCTTTTAGCTTTTGTTACTAATGCCTCCATATCTACAAGTGTTCAGTTGTTTTCTGTCCCTGGTATTTGTTGTTCGGTTGTTGTTTTGTCATTAACATTAATACTGTCATTATCTTCCCACTCAATATTTAATATTAATCACTACTGTTTGTATATTGACTTTCCCTTTTTGCTTGTTGCTGCAGGGTGCACAGGGACCCTGAGTGCATCCTTCCCCAGCAGCCAGTGAGGTAGAAGGAGTGAACTGCATTAGAAGCCCCATGAGAAAGTGGCACAGCACTTAAAGGACTGATACACTCTTCGAGGAGCGGTGGCAGGGAAGCACTAGTGTTTGGTAGGGTTTTGGCTGGGTTACATGCAGCGTTTCTGCTTCCTGCATGCTCCAGCAAATCCTCCCTGTGCACCTTGATGGGAGGGCAGTTTCTGCATTGATTAGGAAGCAAAATTTCCCAGTGAAGAGGAGTGGAGAGTGAGACCATGTTAGGATGTCCTACTGATCCAGCTGGACTGGGAACTGCTGCCTAGCCTGTCGTGTTGGCTCTCTGGGCTTGGTCTGGAAAGGTGCTGACTCTGGGTGGATCCAGGTGATGATAAATTCCTGGATTATTTTGATACAACTGAGAATTATGTCCTGTTAGGAAAAACCATAAATTTTCAGATGCTTCTCATCTACCCTATCTCCATGAAGAGGTAAAAGACTTGGAGTGACTTTAGCTGTTTTACTTGTCAGCTGACTGAAGGACAAGTCATGTAATTGTCAGCAAAGACTAACATGAGATGTCAGAGCAGCTCTTCAGACAACAGAGACATTGGGTTACTGTCTTTTAGATCATAGAATCATAGAATCACCAGGTTGGAAAAGACCCTACCAGATCATCGAGTCCAACCATTCCTACCAAATACTAAACCATGCCTCTTAGCACCTCATCCACCCGTCCCTTAAACACCTCCAGGGAAGGTGAATCAACCACCTTCCTGGGCAGCCTGTTCCAGTGCCAAATGACCCTTTCCGTGAAACAAATTTTCCTAATGTTCAGCCTAAACCTTTTACACGTTGATTAAATCCATGATAAACCATTATTCCTGATTATTGTTTAGACTGTTAATTCATTTGGGATTGTTTCCCAGATAAGTGCTGGTTGGTCCATCTGACGGTGTGCACAGGACACATGCTTGGTCTCTGCTCCCACTGCCAGGACCAAAGCTGCAGCCCTTGCTCCCAGTCTGCATTCACCAAAGATGGTTCTGGATGAATTGCTATTGATAGTGACTTCTGCAAACCACAGGGAAAAGCCCAGTCGAGATGTCTATTAAATACAGTTCAAACAACACTGCACCAGATATGTTATGAATATTTTAAAATGGCTTCTTAAAATTAGGGATTGCCTACTGAAGGCAGTCATTAGTGCAGGTTTCATTAGAGTAGCAGTCTGTAACAAGTTATCAAGTTACGAACTAATTTAAATTATATCTATTAAAATATCCTTTTTACATAAAACAGGGGGCATCGGGGTTGTAAAATAGACTGAGGCTTAAAATGTAAGCGAATAAATATCTAATAAGTTACAGTGTGTGTTTAAACTGATATAACATACAATATACTGAGCAAATATTGTACCATGTAATCTGAGTGGCCCTTCAACAGCCCTGGAAGCAGGTGTAGGGTAATGTATGGAACGTTTTCTCATGCATTTTCCAGGTCTTCACACTGTGTGACCCCTCCTTGGTATTGCCACTCCTCTAAAAGCACATCACTCAAACACATCCTTTACCTGAGTGGAGCATCTGACTTTGTTTCACCAAGTAATTCATTAACAAGTCCTCCATGTACCTTAGGTGGCTCATATCCATTATCCTCATTTAATAGTTTAGCCTAAGGATGTCTTTCAATATAAATAATCTTCCACAATGCTTAGATAGCATAGCTGTGTTTCTTTTTATTGCAAATGGAAATTATCTAAAAATATTTGGCCAGATTTTGAATCATATGGTATACAGTATAGAAACTGCACAATTTTTTTTTTGAACAGAGGATATATTATCCCACCAGTGCGATATCTCCCACACAGACAGAAATTCATCCAACACGTGTTCAAGTAATTTTCTCTCTCTGACTTTTAGCTGGCCACATAGACTTTTAAACTACCCTTGCTGCTTTAAATGTAGTTTTAAATTGCACCTAATATTTGGTAGGTAATTCTTTAAAGCTGTTAGCACTTATTCACAGTGTAAGTAGGGGGATTTTTCTTTTTCATGTGTGCCTTTTGGGATGTTAAAGGATCCAAGACTGGGGATGCAATCTCAATCCAGAACTGATCTTTGCAGTTTCCTGCAAGGGTGAAATGGGAAAAGTAAAATATTACTTTATTAAAAATTGCTCAAAACACATCTTCCTTGTTAAATATGCAGAGCTATTCAAAAATATTACCTTTCTGGGAACAGTAACAATACTCTGATTGCCTAAGTTAATATTTCCAGTCCTTGGTTTACTGCTAAGGAAAAATTAGAACTTCAGGAGAACAAATGCATTTTCAGAGGATACAAAAAAATTGACATCCCCTAACTGTGAAGGGAAAAAGGCTTGTGTCAGTTAACGTGATGATGGGATTCACTCATGTTTGACCACGTAATTAAAACAAACAGGTGATAGGTAGTAAACATAGCACCTCAGCAGTTACAAAAGTTTTAGTTGACGGTTATTGTACTATACAACCAGAGGAATAGTACACTACTTATCATGAAGATATTCTTCTAAGTCACCACTGTCAGTGACTGAAAGCAATGTTCTTCAGAAAACATATAGTGTAAATTTGGTTTTGGTACTCATTCTTACAGTATTTACACTATTATAGTCCTTTCTCTTACAAATTAAATTTATTTGGGATCACTTATAGACGAAGTCCACACATATATGAATCTTTTCCAGGATGCTTTTGCAAACTACATTGTCCATGCATGAGTTACTCTATAATTCTCTCAGTGAAATTAATTCCACACACTGTATCTGCTAATGAGAGTCCACCAAATATTTCGCTATTGTATACACTCATTAGCTTGCTTTAATTTACAGGAAGTAATCAGCATGTGCCAAACAGGTACTGTATAAAAGATGTCTTCAGCGTTTATTGAATCTAAATGTTTCTAATTCTTCCTCACCTCCAAAGGACAGTACCACACAGCAGGTATATTAGCATTAAGGTCTCTGGGGAACAGTTGCCTTCTGCAAGGGTATTTTAGCCCCTAAACCAAACACTCCTGCCTTTCTGCTAAATGATTGAAGAATATCTTGTAAATGGTTTACCTCTTCCTGCAGCTAGTTTTCGGCTGATAGTGTTCACTCTGTTTCCAACATGATGGCAAAGTTAAATTTTCATTTTGCTGGAAAAGAACAAAATATGGTGAGCCTTTTTGCTCCTTATTGCCTAATCTTTCCGGAATGAGCTGTTTCTCAATTCCATGCATCACAGATGTCCTGTCAGGGCTCATATACACTGAGTGAAGTATTTGCATCCCCGTGCCTGCTGATAGAGTGAGCATGTTTGTCTACAAAGTGCTTTTAAATGAACTAATACATGATTCATGTGGACTCCTTTGAGCACAACACCAATCTGTCTGGACACAGTTTGCTGTAGGCTTGACAATAGAAACATTTCTCTAGGTGAGACAGGTAAAAACAACCTCTGGGAATGCAGGGAGTGAGCGGTACCCGTGCCCCAGTTTATCTGGATCCTACAGTGGGTTACCTCACGGAACAGGAACTTGCCTTGTGTTGGAGGCTGTGTTTGAGATATTCCTCTTACCATCTCTCTTCAGGTCCTTGTGACATGAGCTATGCACAATCTGTATCTGCTCAGTCATGCTTGAGCAGGAAAGGATAGTGCACTACCTTTATTATTTATACAGGGATACAATAAGATTCTTTGCAGTCAAAGAGAAAAAAAAAATCTCAAATATACTGTTTCCTATTGAACTAAATAGATTTTCAATCGAGTCTCTCTTCCTTTGGGTAATTAACTTAACGCTGTGGGCAAACTAATTTTGGACAAACCATAGCTGGGATTTTCCAAGGAACATGAGGGTGCTAGGGAGTCAACTCTAGTGCAGTGAGAGCAAGGCAAATATCTTAATTCCTCTGGCTATCTAGGTATATCACAACCCAAATGTTTAGACCTAGAGCTGAATTTGGAAGCTTTTATGCAAGCAAAACTCCTGCTAAAGTCAGTCAAAACACTAATTGAGAAAAGACAGCAGAAATTTGTTCACAATATTTCCAAGTGCTTGCAAATGTGTTATAAAAACATAACCTCCTCCCCAGATTTGATAACCTAATTTGAATGTTGTTCTTTGCAGTGCATTATTGTTCAAGCCTTTCTACAATATTTGGCATGAGTGCCTCATTTTGGATCTTATCTGGTTATAAAAGCCATTGAAACATTTTTATTTTCCAGTGACCCAACCAGAACCCCACTCCAGTATTCAAAGGCTGGTGAGTAAAATTAACATTGTTCTGCAGTTTCAAAATATTGGTTTTGTTCTGCTCTAAACCAAATAGGTAGCTCTGTTTATATTAAAGCTCTTTCTGCAAAATCTGTTGAAAACAGAGGGAACTTGGAGCACTTTTAAATTCTATTTAAGTCATAAACAGGTGGAAAAAAAAATGTGCACCATGATTTGTAGCTAAGAGGTTCTTTGGGCATTGTTCCTTTTTGGTTTTCCCCATTTCAGAGCCCTAGAGAGACAAGGAAAGCTGCATTCCCTTGTCCAGACTGGCAGCAAAGCAAAGGCCAGAGGAGGAGCCCGAGGGCTGTATTTTTAGATCGGTTGGCTTTTGTCTTGTTGAGACAGGCAAATTTATACATTTTAACTCCCTCCAATGTCAAGCTATTAAATTCTAAATCTTTAACACAGAATGCTGTACCTGTACTAATGTACAAAACAAAAAATCCTTCCAGTACTTTTTAAGGAAATGAAAAATATATGCTTTAAGAATCTGTAGCTCCTTTTCATTGCTGAAAAATTATATTCTGCAGACTGAATGCATAAACCATTATTATTAAAGAAAATTTACTGTACGGAAAGATCTTGCATTATGTATTTTGGTGCCTTAGTCATATAACTTCAGTAATTAAAGATAAAGTCAACTAGATAATAATTAAAATGAAATGATTCCTCAGTTGAAAGTTGCATCCAACATGAAATCAAGGAACACGACAAATAGTAGTCTGGGTTATTTACATGCCGTGAATGAAAAGGTAAGTATGTATCTATATAATTTTTCTTTCCCAAGTAAATCTTAATAAAAATATTTGTGGTGCTATCCAATACAAAAATGTAGTATTTTTCCTCTCTGCAGCTGTTTGCAGAGCTGGTGAATTTAAAATATATTGTTTGTATTTTCTATGTTTTTCTGTTATATGCTGTTAACCTGGTGGTTTTATTGTCATATCCTGAGTTATCATCTAAGATTTTGAATTCTAGTTGGACATAGTTTGGCTGCTGATGGGAAGGGAATGGCTGAAATGGTTCTGAGCACTGGATGGCACTGTGATCAGGAAAGTTTGAACTGGATTTGTGAAAAATAAAAGCACAAACCAGAGATAAAGAGAATGAATTAAAAAAAAAAAAGATATACCATTGCCACCAGAAGATCAGGCAACATTGTGTGTTTTTCTAGTCCAAATAGAAACCTTTGATTAGGGTTTTATTTGCAATAGGAAATAATAGACCCCACTAAGATGGATTTTCCAAATCCAAGTAAAAGTGTGCGTACTTTTTCCAGGTTTCTCTAATAATAAGGAGGAAAGTCAGTGTAGGCGAGGATTACTTGCCTGGTTTTATCACCTGGGGTGTGAGAGCCAGCCTTTCCAACATAGCTTTATGCCAACTCAAGTATATTTTCCTTTTTCCCAAAGAGGTATATTAATATAATGGTCAACAGTTTCTTGAAATTGCCATGTAGCAGAAGGGAGTGGTTATCCATAAAAGCTCTTGAATACCAAAGGGAATTCAGGATGTTATCATAAATTTTTTAAATAAATATTAACCACATGATTTAGCTGTTTTTCCTTCATTTTCTCTGTAAGCAATATAAAATTAAACACTACTTTTAAAAAGCTTTTTTTTCCCCCTGTTGATTATATCATTGCTCTTAAAATTTTGAACTCTACTCAGCTATTAATTATTCTGCAGTGATGGACTCCTATTAGCTCTTCTTACTTTTTTTGGTCCATTAATTTTTTTTCCAAAACACGGCACCTGCTGAACAACACTACTCATTGCTTTCTGTCCCCTCCTCAAACACTGCACTGGACCTTCACTGCTATTCTAGAGGTCAGACCAACCTCCTGGTCCTGGCAAAAAAGGATGCTGAGTAAATGTACAGAATACCCAAGGCTGGTGAGAAATGAACGAGATTGTGGAGGGTTTATCAGGGCACTGCAAAAAGTACCTATAGGGGAAAGGAGTTCTTTTCTGCTCCCACTTAACACCAGTGTTGTTTCAGAGCAAGCCTATTGAAATTAAGGGAGTTATCCTGGCTTAAGACTAATGTAATTGAGAGTAGAATCTGGCCCTGAGCTCTTGGAATGACTACTTTTTTGGCAGCTTTGGCCACTAATGCTCTCAATGGGCTTTGAGCTTACATTTAATGGCATTACATTTATTTTAATATTTTTTAAATAGCTAGTGTAAATTGATTCCACTAAAAAAAAGAAGTCCCTTTACCTACCAGCGTTCATTTGTATTTCAAATGGCCCATTACATTTTCACTAACAATCGTTAGAGCTGTGTGAGCTTATTGAAGCTTGGTCTTGGGCTGAAACTGTAAAAACTGTCAGGTCTGGATTTTTCTGCAATGTTGAAAATAGCGCTAGAAAAGGGCTTTTTTAAATTATAATATATGACTATGTAACCTGAAATAAAGTTAAGTCACAGTGAAGAAGTAGGCAGCAATTTTCTTTTAGGTCCTCCAGTGTAAAATATGGGCATAACTTGGATCAACTCTGATAAGCTGATCAGTATATTAATACTGAATTAATCTTAAAATTTAGCCAGAGTCACTCACTGCAATTTCAGATTCTAGTCAAAGAAGCTTCACAAGTAGTTGGTTCAATACTTCAAGAAGCCATAAGCACAGAAAGCAATTCAAGCACTACAAAGAAAGAAAAAAAACAACAGAGCAACCTTACAAGGATTTCCACTCATGTCTGATTATAATCCTAAATGCAGGACTGGAGACATAATGGTCACAGACAGAAGAAAAACTCATGACCCTGGCCTGTGTCTGCTGTTCATGGAGCAGGTTGGAGATGTCAGGTATGAAATATGCAGTTTTTGGAGACAAAAGTGGACAAAAGATGGAGCACCAAGTGCTGGACCTGCCGAGCACTACATCCCACGGCCACTCCAACAGGGTGTACCACGATATCATCTGAATCTGATCTCTGGGACTTGGGATGATGCTTTGGTCCTTCAGTCCTCTGGAAACGGGGGTTATTTCTTGAGGATAGTGCAGACTAGCTGTATTTTCCCATTGCCCGTATGACTTAACAGAGGTTAGGGCATCCCCTTCTCTGCTGGCAACTTCTTGCATACTTCAAATCTTGTGTATTATTACACAAGCTACTATTAATTCAGGTGAGTAAAACAAGAGCATTAATTCAGATATTTAGACTTCTACCATGCTCAGAAGATATGATACTGTGCTCAGTCACAATAATATGGCGACTGGGTAAAGCGATAGATGGAAATATGTATAGCAGTCTGGACTGACTGGTAATCTAGATGCATTTGAAATATTACTTTGAGAAGGCTAAATATCAAATCATACACCAGGGCACAGCTACTTAAGGTTGAGTAGTTTAGCCCAGGTGCAAGCTGGTGGTCTCAGAACAAGTCTACTAGCAGAAACGTAGTGAACAAACCCTTGAAGAGACAAAAGAAAGTTTTTTACCTTGTGTTGTTGGTAGGCTTCATTCTGCCAACTCCCTCCCTTTCCATGCTCTCTTCCTTGCTGTCTGCTTCTTGCCTTCATTACCATGTACAGGATCTCTAATTAGCCTTCTGCTCTGCTTGTCTGCCTTCCCTTCATACCCCGTAAAGCAGGACCAAGAAGGCAAAACAACATGACTGGTGGTTTGTTGGTTTTGTTTTCACAGAGAATAGGCTTGATTTTCTATGTACTGAAGTGTTCCATCTACCTGTTTCTGGGCCAATTCAAGTAATTTTGAGTTGTATCACTCTTGCTTATAATTTCTTCATGTGAGCCTCCTCCCGTGCTGTGCCATTGGCAGGTCCCATCCTTTTACATGACTTCTTCCAGGTCACTGATACTTAGAGTGAATAGTGCTGTCCTGACATTGATCTTGTTGTGCTCCAGTAGTCACTAAGAACAAACAATATTAGGTTATAGCATTGATTTCATGGATTTCAATTTTTTCCCAATCTTGTTCTTGTTAAGCACCTTGTAAAATACATCATGTCACATGCTCATCTCTTCAGTTTAATGGCAAAATGAATGCAATGCAGACAATTGCCTTCATACTGGGAAAATTCATCCTCCCCAGCGCTACAGAGTTAGCAGCGTTTAATTCAGTGTCGTGTGCTCTGGGGAAACTTAAGGGCAGCCTATAGCATCCTGTACAGTACTTCAAATTATCATAATCTGCGAGCAACTGGACAAGCTGGCTACTGAAAATGGGTATCACGATCTAATAAAAACCTAATAAAACTTTCAAAGTCACTCTTATGCTCTCAGGGGAGTATTATGCAATCCCTGTGACTGTGGAAAGAGCCCATCTCCTTCCAGCTAATCTACTGTGAAAGCAAGGTGTAGGCAGTGCCCAGCATGCCTAAATGGCTTTTCATGTCCTCACCCGTGAGCACTTTTTTTTGGATGAATTTCAGACTCTTTTGGTAGACATGGAAGTCACTAATAATACTTTTCAAAGTAGCTGTACTGTGGTTTGATGAGAGAAGAGGTAATGTGGCCATGAGGCTTAGGATGTACAAACACACACATAATTTCATTAAGTGCTCTTCCTAATTATTTTATATATTAATGAATTGCCATCATTGCTTGCCAGGTAATCTTTCAAATACAGTACAGAGCTAAAACGTCATCAGAACAATTTTTGCTGCCTCTTTCAATGTGCAGTTTAGGAAGATCCATTTTCAAAGACAGTAGAACCCCTATATACAACATAATAACAGAGAAAAGGCAACCAAACCTCCACAATGTTGATACAAATGATCCTTGCAACATGACAGCTTCAAAGAATGGTGCACTTTAAAATACAGTGATTACATTAGGTAGGAGGCTCATGTGTGTTTACTTGAAAAGGTATCCAGCCTGTTTTCAGAGCTGCTTAACAAAAAAATTAAGACTCAATAGTTACAAAAGTAGTGACAACTATTTTGCGTAATAAACTTAGCATTCCTCGTGGTAAGGGTTTTTTTATTGGAAGATGTCATTGTTCACAGGTATGAGATTAGCAGAGGTTGCAAGGGCACACAGATATGCTTGCATGATAGGCACCAAAAAGCTGGCTGGAGTAGCTTTTTTCTTCCTACGTAAATTTGGAGTTCCTGTGGTTAAGTCAACAGAATGATAGCATACAGAGAAATACAGGCATCTGACTCTTCCTTCATCTAAGCTTATGAAAAGCTGAGGCACAGAACTGTGAATTCAGGACTGATCATGGGGAAAAAAATGCAGGAGCCTGAAGAGAGAAATACCTCTGTTATTCTTTCTCAACCTTCATAAAACCGAGCAAAATATTTAAAAAAACATTTTAGTGACATGATGGATGTAAACCATTTAAAAGTTTTATTGAGCTTTACTCTAGTGCAAATCTTAAAAATACTATAGAAATTATATCAAGATTTTCAGTAAGGTTCCATGCAGTATTATGAGTAAATGTAAAATTGATTCCATGTTGGAAATAGATGCTAGGTAGATTTTGCATATCAGGTAGAGCAATGAAATTACATTTATTGCTGTTTGGTTTTTTGGTTTTGGGGTTTTTTTCCCAGTTTTTTTTTTAAAAAAGCACTTCAGCTCAGGTAATAATTGTACAGTCTATTATAATGATCCCAGGAGGTGCTTAACTGTACAGCAATTCTAAGTTTTTACACTTTTATTTTTCATTTGAAGAAAAACTTGTCACAATAAAAGTGATGCATTAACAGAACATCACTTCCTTTTTTTTTTATTATGCATATTTAGATTATTTCCATGAAATTGCTTATCAAATCCCACAGGCCTCTAAAGATAACTGAACAGTTACCCATTTGTGTTAACTCTGGGATATTGTGCAAGAATTTTTGATGGGACAATGAGAAGATAAAGCGCTGTCTGAGATTAATATCTTTCCATTTTTGTATCAAAGAGTCAGGTTTTTAAAGCTCTGTAAGGACCGACTCATTAGCACCTTGTGGGGTATTCAAGACAACTGGGTTGTCACAACAGGAGTCAGATTCTCTGAGGGTCAAAAATTCCCACTAGTTTGTCTGTCCATATTTATAAGTGTTCAAGGACCAAAAAGAAAAAAAACTCATATGGAGTTTTTAAGTACTGCTGTACTTTAGCAGATAGACTCACTGTAACAATGCTCCTTGTTTTAGAGGTACGAAGGCTTGGTTTCACACACTACTTAAATTTTTCTTCCTTGACACATTACAAAGTAAATCTTCATCCACAAGTTAATTTAAGATACTCCTACTACCTTTTATTTTCTCCAATCAGCTAGGCTTTCCAGCTTTTGCCATGAATTTTTTCTGCATGGGTTCATGTTTCTACCATCACTGGCCCATCACTCAGTTTCTGATATCATGCTCATGGTGACCCTCCAGAGGAAAACAGCAATGGGAAATGCCATAGGCCAGCCTTGTGAACAAACTTGAGTGACCCATGACAGCTCTTGATCGGGGGCGTGGAAAACCACATGCCTGGTGGGTAAATGAACCCAGGCTGGGATAATACAGTGATAAGTAGGATGTGGGGTGGTATTGTAGTCCCTAAAATTGAGCTTGTCATTGACTAATATTCCTTCTCTTGGGCTTTTCCCAGGGATGGTTCTTGGCGAGGTGGCCATGAACACTGGGATGAAGATGAGCAGCAAAGCAGTGGCTCGTGCCAGTCACAGCACATTGGGCAATGTTCAAGGCTGTCAGCTCGGCTGTGCCCAGTGCTTCCAGGACGAGTGAACAGGATGCATCTACAAGCATGCATTAAAGATTTAGAGGAAGGCACGCTGCTGTTCATCTGCTGTTGCAGTCGTAGCACCAACTTTGAACACGCTTTGCCCCAAGACTCTTTCGCGGCGCTGGACTGTGTCAGCGAGTAGTGCCAGCTGAACTCATGCAGTAAAGAAGAGTGATTATACATCCTGTATGTAATCATGGAACATATGTTAGAATGGCACATGAAATCTGGGCACACTTTACCCGTGTAGTAAAGACCAGGAAAATTATGACCAAGCTACAGAAGGAAAACAACTTGCCAACATTTCCCAAACCAAGCAGGAGGTTCCAGCGAGCTGGAACTCCACATGGTATATTCTTGAGGGGGTTTTGGAACAGAAACCTGGATATGTCTGTAGCATGTTGGCAATGATCATGATATAAAGAGCAGATGTCCTCACCTCCACCCACATGATTATTGCTGCCAGTTTTTCTAATATCTTCTGCCTGATGAACTGTCCAGTTGCAAGAATTTAGGCAGAAAAATATAGATGGTATTTCAGAATAGGGATGTTTTACTAGATGCTAACCTCCCAGAACTGCACAATAAGGCAGCACTGGCCAAGTGGAAAGGACAAAGCAAACCAAAGGAAACCATGATTTGTCTTGGGAAGGAAATTTAGATAAAACGATAATTTTTAAAAGGAAATTTCTAAAGCTTATAATTGTTCAAATTTATTAAGGAGTTCAAAGAATAAGAGGAGAAATACCTGCTTTGTGATAAGAGAAAAAGCAGCTTAAAAAGTATTAGGAGTAAAAGGAATTACAATACAATTTGTTTTCTAGACTGCAATGGTAGAGCAACAGTCAACAGGGCAGAAAATATAACAATATTGAATGAATATTCTTGGTTTAACGCAGAAAGAAGTCAATTTTCATACTCTCATCATGGGACAGTGGTCAAACATTCTACATTAGTTACAAAGTCTGGATTGATGGGCTGAGACCGACGGGATAAGGTTCAACATGGCCAAGTGCAGAGTCCTGCACCTGGGATACAACAACCCTGTGCAGCACTACAGACTAGGGGAAGAGTGGCTGGAAAGACGCTTGGCAGAGAAGGACCTGGGGGTGTTGGTTGACAGTCGAGTGAACGTGAGTCAGCAGTGGCCCAGGTGGCCAAGAAGGCCAATAGCATCTTGTCTTGTATCAGAAATACTGTGGCCAGTAGGTCCAGGGAAGTGATTCTGCTCCTGTACCAAGCACTGATAAGACTGCACCTCGAACGCTGTTTTCAGTTTTGGGCCCCTCACTGCAAGAAAGGCATTGAGGTCCTGGGGCGTGACAGGACAGTGAAGGGACTGGAGAACAAGTCTTATGACAAGCAGCTGATGGAACTGGGTTTTTTTGTCCTGGAGAAGAGGAGGCTGAGGGGAGACCTTATCACTGTCTACAACTACCTGAAAGGAGCTTGTGGAGAGGTGGGTGTTGGTCTCTTTGCGCAAGTGATAGGTGATAGGATGAGAGGGAATGTCCCCAAATTGCACCAGTGGAGGTTTAGATTAGACATTAGGAAAAATTTCTTCACTGAAAGGATTATTGGACACTGGAACAGGCTGCCTGGGGAGGTGGTTGAGTCACCATCCCTGGAGGTGTGGATAGATTAAGTTCTTAGAGATGTGATTTAGTAGTGGACAGGTACAATTGGACCTCATGATCTCAAAGGTCTTTTCCAACCTAGTGATTCTATGATTCTAAATCAGGGCAATGGCAAACAATAGTTATTAACATTAGTTCCATGTGAAGAGCTGGCCTGGAAACCTAACTAGTTAATTAACAAAGCACTGATGGGGTATCCCCACAGCTGCTGGTCAGTGTGGTCTATTCCTGCTCTGTGACTTGGTAATCAGTGCATGGTTATCATGCCAGTCATTGAATAAACCCCAAATTATTGACTGAATCAGGATTTACAGACTTTTGGCAGGTTCCTTGGTACAGTTCAGTTTATTGTGTATATCCATTACCTGGAAAAAGCATAAAATTATCAATGATAAGATACCAATGTGTGAGGATGGCAGACAGAGGAGAATGAGGCACTGGAGGCAGTAACTGAAGGACGTTTTAACTGTCAAGGTGAAAGAGGATCTGCCCCTGGGCTCCTAGTGTGATGCAGCAGTGGGAAGCAGGAGTGCTGTGGTACCAGATGGGGTGGTTATACAGACCTCGTTATTTTACTTCATTACTGGGTGTGCTTGGCTGTTTAAGGATGGCATAGGCTACTGACCACAAAGGTTGTGGTTCAGTAGAAGAGGTTTCTGATGGAAAAACAGGGTAATGATTAATGAACACATAGCTTACAGGAAGGGATTTCATGGTTTGGTTTATTTAGCTTATCAAAGGGAAGGTTAAGGATGACTTGACCATGGCCTATACACACCCACATGATGAAGTGAACTTTAATAATGGGTACTTTCATCCATCAGACAAAGATATAACAAGGTCAGTGGCTGGAAATAAATTCAGGAGAATAATTAAGGAACACATTTTTCAAAGTTGAGAGGGATGAACTGACAGAAGAGCATACTAGGAAGTATGGCATGTTTTTTAATTTTAAATTATATTTAAGATGTGTAGTTTTTCTCAAAAATATATTTTTCTAATTCACGCTGTGAGGGGAAATTCAGTGCTGAGGCCAAACTCTCCTATCACAGTCAGTCCTTCTGGCTTTGCAATTTGTAAATCTGGTAGTGTGAAAAAGGACAGACTGCCAGTAAACCAGTGTTCACAGCTCATACTGAAAAAAACCAGTAACAGATATTACTTATTACCAAAGCATATTTATAAATATGAAACAAGTCTGCACCCTGGCAGACGTGCTGGCAGGAAGCTTGGTGTTAGCACTGCTCCCAGGATCTTCCCCACAGACGCCAAGGCTGGAAGCCTGATCTGCCAAAAATCATCCTCCGCACACTCCCTCTGCATTCAGGGGCCATCCTGCAGCACGATCCATTCCTCCTGCTTTCCAAAACTCCCAGCATCGCGGGGACAAAAAATGGTGGTTTGTGACAGACCACTATAAATGCCTTTCAGTGGATCTAGCAATTGTCAAGCAGGAGACGTAGGTGGGTTTACTGCTTCTGATGGCACAGAAAATTTTAGAAAAGAAGGGTGAGCTCATGCCCACATTGCACATGATCCAGCTGGTGATTTCCCTGATATGACGCTGCACTGGCTGAGATGACAAGTGTGCCTTGGGAAGGATGGCTGAAGCAGACAGAACAGTGGGAAGAAGAAGGTGGCTGAAATGTTGGCAGCTTGTTCCAGGTGAGAACTGGAGGCAAAACCAAGTGCATCTCTTGCCTCCTGACTGAGTCTCTCCACAGGCTACTCTGGAGCAGCCCAAATTGTAGCCCTGCCTGGCCCCTTTTCAGTGCGTGACATTAGTCTAGTAATTTGCCTTCACTCTATTGGCTCACCTTAATTAAACTTCAGTTATCACTTTCCTTCCAATTAAAGATTTACTTTTACTGCTGGAACAAATAAAATGATGAGGGCACTGGGAGCAAATGGAAATGGCAATGGGCAAGTTCCTTCTCAATTAAATTTCTTTGGTTAAATTTTGTGTTCTAGAAAACAAATCAAGCTGGGGTCGCTTCTCATTTGCAACCACTGGATTTCCAGTAAACTAAAATCTTATAGTATTGTACAAGAAAGACACATGGACAGAAAGTACCTACGAAAAAGAAAGAATCCCATTAAGTCAAATAACTAAGATTATGTGAGAATGAGATTTCTAAAAGCACAGTTATACAAGAAAGTAGTCTGCAACTTCTATGTCAAGTTTATCAAGGCATTCTTGTTCTCTCACAGCATATAACCTATGTAAACAGCACCAATAAAAATATTCCAATTTCCATCTATATTTTGATTACCTTACAGTGAGTACAGAATATAATAAACTCCCAGTTCTATAATGAATTCACATAAACAAACAACTACCCTAATCCCCAAACAGGCCTTCTCTAAACAAAATTGAGAATAATTTGGGGATATAAACTCTCTTTGTGTTATTTGGAATTGCGTGTTACATTAGCATCATTTGGTTTTGCTGGTATTATATGTATGAAATTGGTTCCCCGTGAATAGCTTAAAACAACAGTCAATTGGTAAGTAAAGGAGCGCAAGGTTTCTTCTGTGCAAAGGAAGGAAGTAATTTGCATTTTTATCCCATTAATTTCTTCCCTTAAAATAGGTAAAAGGAAAAAGGAAATAGTTTCCTACTCAAAATGTTTTTGCCCAGTGGAGTTCTGGTAATAAAGAGTAAAAATGCACAAGATAATTGTTAACACTTTGCAGAAGTGCCCCTGTAGCGCTTGACAAGGAGCTTTGCCTGCTTTGCCTCGAGGGACAGGGGTGGGGGCTCTGTGCTGCTCTTCATCTCACAAAGAAAAGGAGCTGGCAATGCCGGGCTGAAGATACCTTCTCTTTTACATTCTTATGTGTCCTGAGCAGCCTTTATAGATTACCCAGTGTTTAAGAGGACAAATCACAGCCTAGGAGAGTCTATTTACCTTGCATTAGCCATGGAAAGCCTGTAGGGGGAGATTTCTTATTACTCTTTACAGTGAGTCGAGAGAAGAATTGTAATGCTTATGGGTATTATTTCTTGCTGGAGGTTTCCCTTCTTTAAAGGCTCCAGCCTTTAGATTAGATGAAAAGACCAGATGCGGCTGCAATATTAAATCTAAATAGATTTTTATATATATCTAGTATGTAATATAAAGATATAATATTAAGTTCTCATCTAAATTAGTAGATATAATTGCTTAGGTTTGACATACTTGTGATGATTTCCAGTTTTTAAACCTTGCAAGGCACGAGAACTGAGCCTTCTTTCTGGTCTGCTCCTGGGCTGTCCCAATGCAGCAGCCAGTCCTTGGTCATTGTGCGTTGGGATCACGGTCCTTGAACTGCACATGCTGGTGCAATTCAGCCCCCTGGAGAGATGAGGGAGGGGAGGTGAAGGGTAGGATTTCCCAGAGGGCACAGCCTCTTCTGCTGCCCAGACAGTTCTGGTGACCTCCCTTGGTGGGTGCTGGCACCATATGAATGCCCTAGGGCAGAATCTGCCTGAAACCAACCGAGCGATTAAGAGGATTTGGGCAAGAATGTAGTAAAACATAACATTTTGCATGCTAGTAGGAGTATCAGCCTAGAGAGGAGGTTGATGGATGTGTGCATCATTGCTGGGTTCTGCCTGCTTTTGAGACCCTTACCAGATTCTGTGTTGGTGCTGCCGCAGCATTTCTTTCTGTACAAAGCTCTGCTTTTATCTGTGTCACTTCAAGAAATACCCTGTGTTCTCCAAGGCACTTACTCGTGCAGATTAACCTGGCAAAGGAGGTGATTCTATAGCATATTAGAGTCAATTTTTTTTTTAAGTGACACCCAGCAGTGATGATTGAGGTTTTTTCCTTGGAAATCCAAGAAGAAAAGCACCATAGATCAGGACACACTTTATATATGAAGTGTACGGATTTCACCTATTGTACTAATAATTCGTATTTTTCTACATGTGAATGAAAGCTCTGAGTTTGCAGATGCTCATGCAACTTCACATATATGACTATTCTCCAATGACAATGAGATTAGAAGCCCTCTTGTTAGCAGAAATCAGGAGCTAAAAATCCTGAACAGCCCTTTCATATATTTATCCCTTATACTGTCCTGTCTCAGGTATTCCCTCCAAGGGGGAGAGACTGGAAATGAAATAACATCTCTAAGAAATTTGCAATTTATTTTTTTAAGCAGCGAGGAGCAGCTTAGTTACACTTTCTCTACTTCATGGAACAAGAAACCAAACACTGTAAGTGGAAAGGCAAACAATAGCTTTGCTCATGAGAACTTTCAAAGTAACACCTTTCAAAGCCTTTTAACCTACAGACATCTGCAGGCATTGCAACACCCTGCACCAACCTCAGCTTCTGAATTCAGGAAATACCAAGATTTTTAACTTGATAGGAAAAAATATCCAGAGCTGTTAAGAAGTGACTCTGCATAACTTAATGGGTCACTGAACTGTTTAGATTTAAATGCTTTTTATACATCTTTGTGCTATAGAGGTGCTTAGTACCTGGTCCTTGGTGCCACTGCAGTGCCACAGGCTTCTGAAAAGCATCAAGTCCACCAAGAGAGATGCTGAGGCCTGAGCAGCATGGTGACACTGGATGATTTTTTGCAGCTCTCAGCATAGGACAAATTTGCAGGTAAAGCTGGTTGTGGATTTAGAGGCGGGCTACTAAGCCATCTGCGAAAAGGCATCCTCTAAGATGTTGAAGGTAAGTTATGGCAGTCTCCAGGTTAAGGATCTGGTAAGCAAGGAACTGTGGGTACGGGTGATGGTACAATCCTCCACTGATAGCATCATCTTGTACAGCTAGAGGACTTTGTGGTAGTACTCAGCTCACGGCTGAGCTCACACTTGGAGTGGGGGGCACATGGAGAGAAGTGGGACAGTTTGCATCTTGCTTGGTGATCACAGGTAGGATCCCAAAAGGATTCAGTCACCTAGGAGATTTCATTTTTTGTGGCATTTGCGTGCAGTTAGTTCTTACAATTACAAAAAAAAATCTGGGAGATATTTTTCCTTGTTCTGAGCACAGGCAGCACTCCTCAGGACTCATCTTGCAGCCTCTCACAGAACTATTAGCATGCTGCATCGATTCCGAGCACGTTGACCAAGTGGCTTCATCATCACCATTGCAAGGTATTACTAAAAATTCTTTAAACAGTCCTCCATACAATAGAGCAGACTGTCAATTAAGGGGCTATTCCTCTGCATGACAGCATGTCAAATAGCCATTGTCCAAGTTCAATAACCCTCCCTAATTCAGTATTTACTAGATTCCACTAGTAAGCCAATATTAAACATTTTAAAAACCTTTTTTTTATTATGTATTAATCAATAGTCCTTTCAGACTATTGGATAAGTAAATTAAGTTATTACAGGTAATTATGTTGTAATAGTTTTAATACTTCTAAAAAATAAGGAAGTTACTCAAATAAATGCAAGTAATAGTAAAAGTCCTGTAAATCTAGGGAAGAAATGCAGGCTGAGAATTAAAGATATACATCAACACCCAATGTTAATACATACATGCCAGCTTATTCCTCTTTCCCCATCCTCCCTGTCTTGTGATGACAGAAACAAGGGGCAGGTCTCATTCCCATAGTCAGAATGGAGTCGAGATTTCACTTCTTGCATCAGTTCCTATCCTCTTTCCCAATTTCTCTTTCAGCCCAGTACAGATCCGGGTGAATAATAATTTCATCTACATGAACATCACTTTGTTTGCCATTAATTTGATAAAGATTTCCCCACCATGGCAATATGTGAATATGTTTACATAAGGAAACAGCAGTGAATCCAGCAGCCTAATCGGAATCCACAAAGGAACTCTGAAGTGCTTACAATCCTCTGCTCCCTTTTGGATTTCTCCCAATACCTTCACTTAATGATCACAACTTGAAAACGCTCACATGGAACCAAATGTCTTAGACTAATTATGTGTTAGTATCTGATAACATTTTGCCACAAAAATGTTTGTTTGAATGTATCTTATCAAAGTAATGTTTGTGTCCAGGATTAGCCACTGCTTGGCTAAAGATTTATGTAATCAGCTTATTTTAAGATTAATTCATGAAAAAAATACAAATACCTATTACCACTTAATTTGTATAATAGATATTTACTATATTTTAACAGTGCAATTAAAAATTAATATGGACTGTAAAACCATAAGGTCATGTAAACACTCCACTATTTATTTGGTAGTTCACTTATCTTTTATCCCAAGAAGTGATTATGCAGCACAGACCTTTCAGATTTGCAGAATAGAGAAAGGTCACAAGTGAAATGAGATGAATATTCTCAACTCACTCCCAAGCAGACATGTACACAGCAACGCACTGTCTCTGCTCATTCATCACTCTCTGGCTTGAGAGGTGGCAGAGGTTTCAGAGCATGGAGGTGGATTGATGGAACCCAAGAGGTGAGTTGTCCCTTGGGTGGCAAGCTAAAGTTACTCAAAGAGCAGTTGTATAAAACTGTCTGTTGCCCCAGTCTTTTCTTTAGTTCAGGCTCTACTTTGTGAGCAGATACTGCCTTTTATATATTTCATCATCAGGGTTTGGCCTTGACTATGAGGTGAAAAAGTCAGCAGCTTCAAAGTCTGCTGCATTAGTTTTCTTTATGCACACAAGAGCTTTCCAAAAGTTTCTATTCAGATTAGATCCTTAATTAGCTCTTCTTTTTCTTGCATTTTTTTTCTCCATCCTCCCATGTTCAGGCTTTCAGTGTGCCTCAGAAGTCTGATGTATTTTGTGGGCATTGGAAAACAGATCTTGCTGTAAGCTGCCTTCCCAGTGTCCTTCTTCAAAGGAAGGAGGAAACTCCCCTGGGGGTCACCCTGCAAGGGGCAGGAAGATGGGATGGTCTGAAAACTCTCCTCTGTTCAGTTTGGTGTGGTTCCAACTCCTATTAAAGCTGATGGTAAAACTATTACTGGGACCCTATCAGTACCCAGTGTTTGATACTCACCCAAAGAGCTTTAACCTTAAGATCTGCAAAACTAGACTCAAAATATCCTAGGAATAAACATGTTAGGCAGATTTTGGGTAGATTTAGCATGCATGTGAACTAAAAATAACAAAACACTATAATTTTTCTTTATTTTGGCGCTCTAGTTTCAGTCTGAGGTTAAATCTGTAAGGGCACAGGCCTTCAAATTACGCAATTTGTAAATAAGTTTTTTCAGTTCTGCTGATTTTTTTTTTAAAGAAATTGTGTTTCAAGATTAATTTTAACCAAACAAAAATATTTCCTCTGGGAAAGGCTCCCAAATATCAAATTCAAGCTGATTTAAAACTGCAGCTACTTATCTGAATTTCTGAACTCAAAAAATTAAATCCAAGAGAAAAACCTAAGGAATTCTGTCCTGCTGTCTTTATTAGCATTTCAGAAGGAGGTCCTAGGTCCTTTATAGGCATAGTCCATATCATCATTTAATAATTCAGGCTTGGCTAGCAAAGCATGGATGTGTCATAGCTAAAAGTCCAGTAAAAGACACATCCATATGTTCAAGATACATCTTGAAAGAAAGATTCCCAAAGTGTCTTTTTCAGACACATGCGTGTCAGCACTTAAGAGCTGCTCATTACCATTATAGCTCTGGTACCTGAATGTGTCACTAATAACATAGCCAATGGTAATACCTGACAGGAAAAATATTGCAGGCTCTTTCTTATCAATTGGCTTATCAATTAGCAAGTAATTATCAATTGCTTATCAATTGTTGGCATATCAAGACAATTAAACACACTTGCTGTGCCAATGACACTTTCCCAGCAGCTGGGTAATAAGCAAGTTGTTATTCCATAGCAATTTCCAAGTTTTTAAAATATTTATTTCTAAATAAGCAGGTTTTTGAAAACCTTAGTATTTGTTTGTCAGCTGAGAAGCAATATTGTTGCTTTTTATCTTTACCAGTCCAAAGGTGGAAACACCTGTAAGGTCTGTATTATTTGCTGGTGCAAAATGAATCATTTACACAAGCAGTGAAACACAAGTCTTGTACCAGACTTGACAAAATCACAACCCCACAAGTATTGTCCACACAACAGCAGTAAAAACCAGTTCCTTGATCCTGAGTATGGTAAAATATAATCATAGTTATTCTGGAAAGCTCTGACAGACTATCTGGCAACTTTGAACTGTCTATATAAATCATTAGATTGCAAAACATTTCTGAGGGAAAAACAAATTAAAAGGTCAAGTCTTTAACACACAAACATGCAAAAACCTCTACGATATTAATTATTTCCAGTGTAATGTAACACTAACCATTGCATATAGTTCTGTCACAGAAGAGGAAGAATTTAATTGTGTCAGTGTGATTGTCCTGGGAATTGGGGAGCCTGCCGTAGGTAGGGAGCTTGGTTTCAGCCTATGAACGCATTAACAGCCTGTATTGAAAAGGCATTTCCATTCCTTGTGCCCGTGCCACTGAAAAGCAGAGGTGTCTAGCTTCTTCAAGTGCCTAAACAAAGAGGTATTATCTTGTCTTGAGCAGATAGCAAGTATGAAAAAAGAAATTAACTGCCTCCCATAAGCTAAGAAATATGGGAATAATTATTGATAGTCAAACTTTAATGTTTCCTACCTCATGATAGCTCATGTGATTTCAGAATAATTTGGCAGTATGATTGTTGTCACTGCTATGCTCCTTACAGATGAGCTTTAGGACCTCTTCAGGCCTAGGCAAAATTTTATGACCCATTCCATGGTCAGAATACACTTGTGGGATGTTCTTGTATTCAGAGAAGCTTTTTCTTTGTTCTAGTTGTCCTGCAGTGAAGAAAAGTGGTCCCAAAGTGTGGTAGCCTCCTGTTCGCTTTGAGATTTTGTTTTGTTTATTTTTTTGTTTAGTTGAACTCTAGATAGCAAGAAAGAAATATTGGTTTGTCATTGATATGTTCCTTTAGATTTGTGTTGTTATAACACAAAATTATGAAAACCATGTAGCAGTTTCAGGTTAATTTGTAGTTATATTTGCTGGCTTATTTCATTGCATTATTAAAACATTTAGTACCGTATGTGTCATTAATATTCCAAAAAGTAATTAGCATATTTAATCAAAAACAATTAGGAGCAAACATTGCTTCCCTTTTTAAGTGATAAAATATTTATGGCTGGAATAAACAAATGGAAAACCAAAAAGCACTTTGAGGTGTTGATTTCATGCATAGAAAACAAAAAAACAACACAAAAGCAAAACCGAGAAGACGCCTTCTAGCCTCCAGTCTGCCCCGTGTGGATTTCTGTTTTTCTTCCTCTTGAGGATGTCAATCAGAATGTTGCTATTTTAAAACAACCAAGTTTTGTTCCATTTCTCCATATTGTAATAAAAGAAGAGAGGAGAATTAGGCACAATTGTGTAAATTGCACCTAGGACCCAGTTTTTCGTAGACCTTCCCTGTGAGACATGATCATGGTGGACACTAATTTGAGGGTCTCATCAGCAGGGACGGGCTTGAGAGATGGAAAAACTAAAAATATGATTGACCCCCTTGGAGCCATGTTTCAACAAATTCTTTGCTTCATGTGAAATGAAGGGCGAGGAAAATGAGACAATAAAAGAGAGGTCACTCTCTTTCCATTGGGCTTTTAGAGATCTCATGGAAATAAACCACATAACATTAAGTTGCCTTAAATTTTCAATGGTTTCACATATTTGGCCAGAATTTTAAAATAATTAGCTGGTGGGCTTTAAGACCTTGTGGCCATTTCCTCTAGCATTTCTCTTGCCTGACTGCATTCTTCAATCAGTTCTGTTGACACATCAGTTAATATTCAGGGAGTCATCCTACGTATCAACTTTTCCAGCTACAGTACGTCTGTTGCTCCTCTGTTGCTGGGTTAATTTTTTAATTTGTTAGCACAACAAGCACTTTTCCAAGTGTTTGGTAAGTGTTTTTTTTGCTAAAGCTTTAAGATATAACAGAGACTTTACGTGGAGTTTGTTGGTTGCTCTTTTCTTTACATTGAAGAACAAGAAACTCAACAGCAAGAAACAAATCCTTTATTTTCTGCTTTGCAGAGAAATAAGTTGTTTGCAGTGATTTGAAAAGAAACCAAAACCCCAGCTTGGCCAGAGTGGAGCGGGCACTGCTGGGATGGAGCAAGCTGGAATGCAGCTACTGTGCAGGCTTATAAATAGGCTGCGTTTCTCATCCTGAAACATTGCTCCACTTTGCCGATTGTACTGTAAATTAGCACTCTCCTCTTTAAACACAGTCAAAAGAAACAAAATACATATGTAACACTGCTGCCTTGAACACGTGAGGGGAGGAAAAAAAAAAACTTCTGAAATGCGGAAAACATTTGTTCAAGTCTCCAAGGAAAATGAAGTCAAACCAAACAAGCATATAATATAGATGTACGCCTCATGGGCAAAGTTACCTCTAAGCCCATATGTTTTAACAAATTAAGAGGTAAATAATTTGCTGAAGGTACAGTTCAGGCACGTCAGAACACCTCTGGAAGGAACACCTCATGATATCTCTGTGTTTCAAGTGGTGTTTCTTATCTAAAGATTTATTTATCTACTTTTAGGAAAAAAACCACTTTGTTTTGTCTCAAGGAATACTACTGTTAGTAACTATTAACCCTTCAGGGCCTCTACAAATATGTGGTCATTTGAAGTCTAGCATGCTTTGCTGCTCTTGTATCTGCAAGCAGCTGAGAGTGATTGATAAAATTCAGGTTTTCAATAGAGTAAAGCCACCAGGGGCTTCTTGAGGAATGAAAAGAGACAAAGAAAGGTTACTACATGTATCCTAGAGTCTTGTACATAATACTACCATTAAAACTTTAATTTATGAAAAAATGGTAGTGTGGTCCCCAAATGGTTAAATTCCTCTCGAACTTTTCATTTTAGTTAGTCATGAATATATCTAACATACAGAGGCCATCAGCATCTTGCCACTAGAGACTATAAAGTCTACTTACATAGGGTTCCTGGGATTTTTCATGTTCTTATGGAAAATATCTCTGAAATCCCCGAGCTGAAAATTTTGATCTCATTTGTGGATGTGAGTGATGCTGAGAAAGGGTTGAAGAGTGAAGAGAACACTTTTCTCGCATAATTTCATTTGTCAGGAGAATCTTGCCGCTGACATTGGAAGAGTGATTTAATTGATTTTAATCATACACCTGAGATTGGGAAATTGAGCCCTCTGTCCTGAAAAATAATTCTAGGCCTCCATGAGAATGTCTAATTTGCAGCTAATAGATTTTTTTCTTGAAGTTTTGTTATGAAGTTTAGAAAATACAGATCAAAGGCTTGCATGTAGAACTGCTTACTGCAGCCGGAGACGTCAGCGTATCAGAGCCTTTGTGTTTTGGTCTGTCAGTGGTATTAAAATGCCCATCTGCCTGGTGCATAACAAGGTGCCACCATGATTTTGGACAGGCAGGAAAACAAAAGCTCTGACTGAAGACCACATTGTGCCTTCAGAGAAGAGGCACTATTATATATACGCTGAGTACAATCTGGAAGAATCAGAGAGCGGTGGTACTTCACTACTGTTAATGTTTAATGCTTGAATTTAGCCTGTCATTTAGTACAGTGTTTATAAATTGCTTATAGATGCCAAAGAGAGCCTTGTTGTTTGCCTCAGTATGCTGCAATAATTTATTCTAAATAACTAATTCGTTTTTGAAATCTCAGTTAAAAATACATGCTGTTATTCAAGTACAAATATTAATACTGTACACAAGAATGAAGCCAGGTAACTTTCTGTATTATGAAGGACGAGTATGCTATCTGTTTGGGTTTTTTCACTGAAAAATCTCCATGATCTTTATCATGGAGCTGTTATTATTATCTATCAGCTGTTATTCAGAGGGGATTACAGTTAGCAAGAAGTTCTCCTTTCCCCAGTGCTTGAAGACTACAGAAATATTTATATTGCTCCACACAGCTCGTACTTGTTTAGGATGTAAAACTCAACAATCACAATACTTTCTGTAAGAATTCTGAAAACTCACATATTAGATTTGTATTCAGAGAATTTTATATTCCAAAACTGTACTGACAATATTGTTAAATAGCCAGTCAATTTTCAGTGCTCTACCTTGTATGGAAACTGGAGAAAATGAGTTGGCATTATTGATTACATGGTCACTTCAAGGAGGTGGGAGCCTGCAGGAATAACTGACATAAGTTTTGATGTGGGTGTGGGTTTAATTTAAAGTGGGTTCTGATTAGGGGCTGAGCCAAGGAAAATTTCACTTTTTAGTCTGGCACTGAGAAATCAGAAGTCTTCCAGTCTATTTTAATCAGATGCTGATTTTATATGATGGCTGTAACTTGAAACCTCATTTTTCAGCTGAGGAATCAAAATTGTTGGGGCAAGCTTGGACCGGGTCACTGGAAGGATACAGACTTTTGTTTTCTGGTTTTAGAGATGTCTTGTTAAAACTCTACAACCTTTGAGAATTTGCCATCTTTCTTGCTTTTTTGGCAGCAAAGACAGTAATGAAGGAGACACCATAAGGAGCTGATAAGCATGTGATTAGCGTTATTTCTGCAGCAGCAAAAAAATTTATAGTGAAGGCCCTCCACAAACACAAATATCAGCTCCTGGTGAAGCAGGGGCAGTTTACATTCTGGTACAACTGCCAAAGCACAAGAATACGCTCTTTTTGCCTATATTAGTGAGGATTTGGAGTCACCCTGTCAGCTAGGATAAATTCAGATGAGTTTAGTAGAGGTGTTACCACTTGCCAGAGCTTTGGCCTTCTTTGTAGAGGGTTTCTTGCTTCTGCAAATGCCAGGAAACAGATTTCCAAACCAGCTGTCTGGTGCAGTAGAAATTTACATGCTGGGGCAAAAGAAAGCAAAATAGAACACAATGTCCATGAAACCTGGCTTTGGGTGCTAAGGCTGGACACAGCTCTGTTATAGTCAACCCAAGTGTGAAAATTTTCTCTGGATCAAAGTCCACTCTGAGCATGACTTATCAAGAAAAACCACTCTAAAGGGGATGTGTGTCCAGTGACCAGCCTGGCACACTAATTTCATCCGACTTTTCTGTATTCAATAGGATAGATGATATTATTCTGCTACCCTGGTAAATTCAGTCTGCTGAAGCAGTTTTGGAGAGCACAGGGAGATGAAGACTGGCTGAATGTGGGTCTTGTGAGTTATTTTAATCATGTACAGCACAGGAATGTTTGCAGTCCAGGAATATGTTAAGCAAGCAGGACCTAAACGCTTGTATAATAATTACCTAGTGTTTGTAAAGCAGTTTGAAGGTGACCAGTGCTATGTAAGTGCTAAGTATTATTAGTATATAAAATGGTATGGCTCATTGTACTCCTCTAGCTGTAGCAACCACAACAATCTTGATGATGCCTGTTAATTTTGCTGACTCTTTTATCATTACCCTCCACTGATGATTAAGTGTCATTTGTCTTATAATTTTAATGTTATCTTTAACACACATAATAAAGTTTACATAATTATAGCCTATTAATATAATTTGCATGCATGTTACTGGCAAGGCAAAGAAAATGTTTCATCACCCAGCGTGTAATTTGGCTTATTTAACCATTTCATTTCAATTTTCATCAATAGATCAGTGTGCCTTATAAGTGGAAATAATCTCAATAAATTCTCTTTTCAAGATTCTTATCTGTATTAAGTCTCTAAAGGTCTCAGGAGCAGAACTACGACTTGCTGAAGGGAGAATGTTTCTGACTGTCTGCTATGGGAAGTTTTAAAAATTCACACTTTCTTCAGACAAGCATGGGTCTTCCTAATGAAACCTGGGAACAAGGTACTCTTGTGAAAGCTTTGAAAGTGTGTATGCACTGTACTTCATAGCTGAGCTATAACAAGACTTTAAATGAGTAAACAGTGTTTAGACTGAACATGAAAAGAGTCAGCATGAAAAGACAGGTTCAAAATATTACACGATGCTTTGCAAAAGTGTAAATGTGCCTGCCTTTATTTTTTTTTCTCTTGGTAAATGGCAAGCGTTTACAACCCAACTAAAACAGTACCAAGAGAAATCCTGTGTTTGCTCTTTGGAAGATATTCAATAAATTATAGTGAGCTGCAAATGTCACTGGATTGGGAACTGTAAGAGCTTTACCTTTAAGTCTTTAAGTAAAGACTTGCAGCTGGTGCAGTGGCTAGGTAATCCCTAATGATAAGCTGCTTTTAATGTGGGGGTGAGGCAGTTTTCACACAGATATTACTGCATTAACCTTACTCTAGGTACGGTGCAGGTGTGCACAATATTGTGCTTTGCAGCCTTCCCTACTTTATTCTTCCAGTGTATCTGAAGCCTGCTTTAACAGATCCTCTTATACCATGGTGAAAAGATTGCAGTTCAAGCCTATTATCAACAAAAACCTGCCAAAAGGGCTACATTGTCAGACTTTATGATGGTACTAACTATTCTGTTGTTCTCTGGAGACCAAACTTAGACCATTAAATTCACTTCATTTGTGATTTCAGTGACCTGGACTGCAGACATAGGTCTTTTGATGTAAAATGCTACTACAAGAATCAATGGTATCATCTAGTTCTCCTTAAAGTGTATCATAAAAGCGTAATGGTACTCTTCTAAACAAAAGGTGACACTACTCTTGTATAATACAATTATATGAGGATGATGTTTTCAGCAGAGTTTATTTGATATTATGATGTGCAAAGACTTTACACATTGAAATAAACTGCGTAGCTGAGTTCACTCCATTATTTTCAATAGACTGACTATATTGTCTGCACTGGAATATAGATAATTTTCATACAGTGGGGAGCTATTTTCATATCCTTTCCATGAAATAGATGAGATTATAAACAGGCTGGGATTACTCAAAAACCAACACAAGCCATATCTACAGACCCATTTAAGACAAAGGCTGCCTCTGAAATGGTCTCCTTTGATAGGGAGGCTCCCAGGACTTGCTCTGTTTATTTGACAGATGACAGCTATTTATAGTAAATGTGTAACATTTTTGAAAATTAAAATTTTACTAGTGGAATTTAGGGGTTATTTTCCACTCAAGGGACTAACATTTCTGTCAAAAGACCTTTTTCATATGGCATCATGTTCAGTGTTAAACCAATTTGTAAACAAATCGATTGTGATAGCTCATTGTCAAATAGTGAACAGGTTTACAATTAACGAAATTGCTGCAAGAAAATAAATGGAGAGTTACTACGGCTGCCAGTATGTTCACATTGCTGCACAAGTAGGGAAACACTGTTGGTACCACAGATACTGGGAGCTTTTTGCAGGAAACTGCAAATGAAAATAATCTCTGACCTTCTAGACCAAAGACAATGCAAAGTGTGGTGTTTTCCTTTGCCATTGGTTTGCAACCAAATCAAAAAGCTCAGCAACAGCAAATTGTGGGATTGTCCAGAAAGCCAAAGATCAGGGTGTTCTCCCTGACTACCCATCCCCTTTTGGACCACTTTTTCATTCAAAAGTAGGAGAGAAGTTGCAGGGGGCCAACTCTGGCAGGGGGTGAGGGTGATGTGGTGTCTAATCATGTCTTTTGGGCTTTTGACAGGAATTGTGAGACTTCAAGGAGTTACATGGAAAGTTATTGTCAGCCCCGAGAGGATATCAAGAGGAGGCCCATGGATGATGTCAAGGGTAAGATACGCTTCACAAATTCAGCATCGTGCCAACAAGGTTGGGGGTGGGAAGAGTGGAGGCATGTGCTGAAGGCACTGCAGTGACTGGGGACACAGCCATCAATTTTGGCATTGCATTGCTCAGTGTGGGCTTCTGCTATGGAGACGTGATTTCTTTCCTGATGTAGTGTGCCTCTGGGCTGGGATCTTGCCCAAAGGCCTGGCACGCATTCCCATTTTTCCAGAACAGTAACAGCATAAACATAAGTTTAAACCCCCAGACTCACAATATGAAAGTATAAAAGGTCTTAATCTAAATAAACACTTCTAAAATTCTCTGAGGAAGAAGACTGATTTGTGAAGTAACAAGGGATGAAACGCTCAGGGACTGCCATCAGTGCAGCACCAAAGCAGGTTGCTCAAATCAGGGCAGCGCGCTTCTCCAGCAGACACCAAAAGGTAAAAGCCAGAGCCAATCTGCTTCACAGAACCACAGGAAATGGGTAAATATTCAAGCACCTTGTCTCCTATAATATTACCTAAACCATGTGAGGCTCAAGAAGGGAATTTATCCAAATTAAATACTTAAAGGGCCACTTGTTGGAGATTTTGTTTAACAAATTGTCAGTCGCGCACTGTTTGCTCTCCCAGCCTTGGTGTTATTGCTCTCCATAATGGCCCAAAGGTTGCGCACACTCCCCCATCAGGGATGAGGGATTTGCTCTGTTGGCATGTTTTCCACAGTCTCAGTGCATTGTTCCTGATTTCTTACTTAAACACAAAACTACAAAAAGATATCCACTTTGGAGAAGAAAAAAGCTATCTAATGGTCAATGGTACTCTGATTAATCACTGGAATTCATCTATGGTCGCTTCATCTGCTCCCTTGTAGTTGATCTTTGCTTCACTTTCCTGCTGAAACTGCAGTGGCACTATGAGCTTCACATCCCCTGTGTAAACATTCAGCATCAAGTTGGCGGCCCAGCTTGTCACATGGGGTTACAACCTGGAGTGGGCTAATGGGCAGCAAAATCCCTGAGGAAAGACATTGTTCATAGAGAAAGGGGATGCCTGGAAAAGGACCTGGGGGTTCTGGTCAACAACTGGCTGAACATGAGCCAGCAGTGTGCCCAGGTGTGCAAGAAGGCCAAAAGAACCCTGGCTTGTATCAGAAACGGTGTGGCCAGGAGGAGTGGGGAAGTGGTTGCCCCCCCGTACTTCATGCTGGTGAGGCCACACATCAAATACTTTGTTTGGTTTTGGGTGCCTTAGTACAAGAAGGGCATTGAGGGCATTGAGCACGTCCAAAGAAAGGCAACAAAGCTGGTGAAGGGTCTGGAGCACAAGTCTTATGAAGAGTGGCTGAGGAAACAGAGGTTGTTTAGTCTGGAGAAGGGGAGACTGAGGGAAGACCTTATCACTCTCTAGAACTGCCTGAAAGGAGATTGTAGGGAGGTGAGTGTTGGTCTCTTCTTCCAAGTAATAAGTCATTGGATGAGAGGAAGTGGCCTGAAGGTGAATTAGGGGAGGTTTAGTTTGCATATTAGGAAAAATTTCTCTACTGAAAGAGTGGTGAGACATTTCCCTTCCTTTCCCCTTTGCAGAGATTTGGTCATCATCTTGAAAGCAAGAAGACATCACAGTGAAATGTTGCAGAAGGCAGGAGTGTTTGTTTACCAATGCCATGGTATCACTGAAGAAAGTTTTTCTTTATATTTTAGCTGTCTTATCTTTTCTTTTTATTTTTTTTTCAATAAATATGAGAAAGTAATAGTTTTGTCCCCATTTGCTACCTGCCTGAGTGTTCAACCCTGCAGATGGGAGGAAAGCATGACTGAGGAGATGAGTGTCCATGAGCAGTGACCAGCCTTTCGGGTGGGTTGCACAGAAAAGAAAGAGAAAAGATTAAAACAAGATTAACTTCATACTTACTGCGTTACTTCATTATACAGGGCGTTGCCTTCTGCTAGTGTTATCTTACACTGTGTTGAGAAGAAAAAGGGACTGAGGAAGCAAATAGGTCATTCCACAGGGTGCTAATGCTGCAGCCAAAGTTGAGCAAGAGTAGCCTGTGTCTGGACATTAGCGCAGGTTGCTTTATGAATGGTTTTAATTTGTTATATTAGGGAGAGCTAGAAACCCAAAGGGCAGGCTCTTTGCTTCTTCCCCTATTGGGTGTTTGCTGTTTCTTTTTTTTAATGCCTGTTCTTCATGAACTAAAATCTTGCAACTAGACAAATGTTCTTAATTAAGCAGAGGCAGAAGCAGATATTCCATGTATACTGGGAGTTTCCTCAAACATGACATTCGAAGGACATCAAGTTGCAAAAAGCAATCTCTCATATAATCCAACATTCAATACATTAGCATTTTTAAAAATTTCTAGATTTATCCATAGATCTGAGACTGTGATCCTTACGCTTTCTGGGCTCTCTCCAAAATAATGCGAAGGTTAGTTGAATACACAAAAAGGCAAAGTAAGAATGGCTCTGCCACTTCATATTTTTGGTAATCACCAAATGGAAAAAATAAAGTAGGAGATTTTTCATCACAAATATTAAGTATTTTTAAATGGAGAGTAATAATAATCCCAACACTTGGATATGAGCCTCGTCTCTTTGTTTTTTCTTTGTAATTAATTAAAAAAAATGAAACCAGAAATTTTTTGGCCAAACCTTACTATGTCCCAGAAAAAGCAAAATATGGGAACAAATAGGTAGGGATATACAAATATTGTATAGATATATTGATTAGACTTTTTTCTTTGTTTTTTCTCCAAACAATTTGACAATGAGGTAAAATTTTTAAAAAAATTTAAAATTTCAATAAGAAATTTCATCAGTTAAATTAGCTGGTCTGTTTGCTACTTTCCTAACTGACTGAGACAAAACAATCTAGGATGGTCTGATCTAGCATCCTGCAGAATCTCGAAACCAGCCACTGGAGCTTCCTGTGTCCTTAAATGCAAAGATTTATTTTTTAAATGCCATTAGTTGCAGTTGTAGGGGGGCTGCATGTAACTCACCGGAGAACACTTTGAACCCACAGCAGCACGTGGCTTAGTGATTCCCTCCTCCCTTCATCCGTGGACCAAAAGAGCTGTCAGCTCCAGGCTCCATCTCTTTCCCCTTCAGCAAATCCAGGGGAGACAGAACTCCCTGCATGCGGGACATAAGGGTGATCATGTTCCTCCCACCAGGCTACCTGTTGAGGCTGCAAAATTTGGTGACATGAACTGAGCCTCGTAACAAAAATCCCTCTGTATTGCTCTCAGTTTGAACACTGGTGTTTGTTCTTCTGGGAAAGTTTATGCTTTAGGCAGAGCTTTTCTACAAGCTTTTACACCACACGTGTATACATTATACCTCTGAATTGCCTCCAAGCTGACAATCTTTCGGGTGCATTAACTACCTCACTACCAAAGGGACAGCCAGTTTAATATATACATTTTTTAACTGCTAAAGAAAAATATTTCAGAACAGTCTTTTCTGCAAATCTTTGACTTACCGTTTAAATCTGAAAACAAGCCTATCAGCAACAGCTCGAGTCCATCAAAATGCCTTAGTGCCTTGATTAATAAATATGGCTTGTTTACACTGTGACTACTGCGTGCTATTTTCTGTCATCACTAATTTATCTGAAAGTATTAACCTATATAAATTCAGTAGCATTTTGTAATGAGGACTGTTGAAATAAATCACTCCCAGAAAATAACACTCAAAGAAGTCAGTAAAGTCTTCCATCGCACAGATTCCAGCATATGAATAGCTGTGACACCCAGACAGACAGACACATTAACCTCTTAGAAATCCAGAGAATCTAAGCCTTTTAAGTGTTGCTGCATGCAATTCTTCCATGAAAAGAAGCCTATAGCATTAAAGCTTTCTATCACAAGTGGCTTTAATATTGAAAGCCTCCACTGCAGACAGCGGGAGAAAGGTGGAGTAGGTGGAAGAAGGAGGAGAACAGACATCTATCCTGTATGTATTTATATTATTAAGCTCAGATTATTATTATTTTTACTGCAGGCTTCCCTTCTGTTTACAAGTGAATCAGTTTTTGTCTGCAGCTTTTCTCAGGGCACGCGCACACGGACCTCAGTGGTACACAGGGCTCTATTAAGCTGCTGTTCAATAGTTTGGTGATATTCAGACAATATTGAAACATTCCCAAATGAACTTTGCAGGGAGACATTTTCATTCGCTGCCTCCCTCCTCATGCATATTAACAAATGGTATGCAAGGCCTCATTTAATTCACTGATTTTACATTCGGATCACTTTCTCTTTTACAGCTATTTTTACCGGGCTTCATTAATCTTTGTTGAATACAATGGCATACATCTTTAATGCGGCCGCTGTCAAGTCATATTTCAGTAAGAGCTGCAAACTGAATGACAGCAAGCAATATTAATAAATTTAACATAGACTATATCAATTTTTAACAGAATGAATGTGGAAAGCTAAATGTATTATTTTTCGTTTAAATCATAGGGTTTATCACCGGTTAAGTAGCAGCGATTTCGGGAAACTTGTGACGTGCCGTACAAATAGATTTACATCTCATTAATAAGTAAATTAGGCAAATGCCTTTCAAGTTCAGACAAGTACATAAGTGTAATCTCCATATTAAAGGAGTAGTCTTTGATAAACCACTGAGGAATTGCAGCAGCCAACTATGTGACATGTTGCCAGTGCCTGAACTCTTCCACATTCCCACCTTTAATTACACTGGTTCATTACTAAAGAGATAAGTGTCTCTCCAGTTAAGATTCTATAAATGAGCAGCATGCGGGATCCTCCCAAATCATTTTTGCAGAAACCATGAAAAGGTGGTAACAGTTATGAAAAAACGAATTATCACCTGCTCTCTTTTTTCCCTCCCTGTAATAACATTAAAATATTAAGATGAATTCCTTTTAAATCTCAGAAAGAAATTGTCCATTAAGAGATGCTATTTTGTTTAAGAAAGAAAGAAGCATTAAAAAAGAAAAAGAATAAAAGAAAAGAGAAAACTCTTCTGAATTTTTTTTAATTTCCCTTCATAAATCCCAACAGAGATAATTTGCTGTAAAATTTAAACCCAGTGAGAACTTGTCTGTCTGTGTTAAATAAAAAAGTTACGGTTGGTAGGAGACATGTTTTCGCAGTAGCTTTAGCGATTATAGGAAATTACATGCAAAGCCAGAGTTCTGATCCTAAGTTAATTTATAATTGGAAAAAACTTATTAATTAGCTATGTCATTCTAATTAAGAATTAGAGGAGTGTGCATTAGAAAGTCAGTCAATATCCAGCTGACAGAATTTAAAAAAAACCCACAGAAGTCTGCAAGCTCCATAGCTCTGTCCACTGTCTCCCCTGTCATCTTTTTAAGGAATTTTCTGATGCCTAACAGAAATTAGCCCATTAAATACAGATATCAAAGGAAATAAATTGGGAATTTTGTCGTGTTGGAAAAGCACCCCCAAACCGAGCTGGCAGAAGTGCTTTGCAAGGCACCTTTTGCACCAATCCTAAAACGCCGCTCAGGTCCTGAGGGCCGTGTCCTCCTGTGGCCAGGGGAAAGCAGTACATGCATCTGTGCAGATATACCCATCATCACACAATTTCCAACACCCAGACAATCAATCTTCCTATAAAGATTACCAAAAATATTCATGAATAAAGACAAAGGAACTAACTTTTGGGTCCTGTTGTATTTGCATGGGGAAGGACTACAAATTTTGCCAATACAGTTATGTATAAACAGTGTGTGAGGACATGTACATTTGCCTACATATACATATATTTCCCATAGCATCAGCCTCAGTCCTCTTGATACATTTCCCCTTTAGGCCCTTTTTCTGAGATTATTATTATTCATTCTGTAAGAAACACCCCATGTGTAAATATTTTTTGTTAATGTTTTTGTCTCTCCAGTGTGCTAGAATTTTAAAGAGCACTTTAATATGAAATTAGATAGAAAATTTTGTCCTTTTTGTAATTAAAATTAATATGGATGTTACTGATACAGGCTTCATAGATTTAAAATATACTTTTATTTAGACAAATATTGAAAGAGTGGCAGATGCAAACAGACTCTACTAAATATGAAACACAGCCTGGATGAAAACGAAAACAGTTCCTCGCACTAAGAATTGGCAAGGCTGAAAATGCAAAAGAAGAAGTAAAACTACTAAAGCAAATATGTTAGATAATCAAACACTCCAAAACCTAAAAAGAATATAAAATAAAATTATTAAAATAATCTGACCCAAACCCTTCATATTTGTATGGACCATTTTCCATCTTGTGCTTTTGCTTTCAATTACAGTAAGGGAAAAAAAGCTGGAGTGCTCAGTGATGGAATTCAGTTTGCGTATTTGAATACCAAAAGATGACCCACTCCTAATGATATAAAAAAATCTTTTGCATTAGCAAATTTCTATTCGTTATTTGTTTTGCTAGCACAACACAATATTCGCTTAATATGCTACTAGTATCTTATCAAGTTAATGATCTGTTGTATGTATAGAGTAAGCTTGCTACTCATTTTAAATTAGATACAAAAGCACCACTGTAGGGAAATTTGAATACTTGGGATTTTTATGAAATTATAGGGCTTTCATGCTTTAACAGTCTACAGACAGCCTTAGCAAAATAGAAACAGTTAGCTTGGTTAACGTGACATTATAGATACAGATTCTGCTTAGCCTGATTTAATGTGTCTCCAAACCAAATCATTGCATAGAGTTCCTCTCCATTTCCAGGTTCTCTAGCTCAAAATTTAAAGGTTACTTTGTGAAATGTATCCAAGGAGTTGGATTTTGGAGCAACTAACACAGGGTACTACTGCTCTGAATGAACCAACTCTCGTAGACTTCACTAGGTGTCCAAGCAGACTAATGCCAGCAGCTCACGACATCTGCTCCCCAGGGATGCATTTGCATATTTTCAGAAAAAAATATTTCTCAGGCAAAGTGTTTAAGCTTATGGGAAAAGGTAAATATCAGTAGAGTCAAATCCTAGAGTCATTTAACATCCTTTAGCAGGCCTACATCTGATACTGGTCCTTGCTGCAGTTCTTCTGAGAGCCTCCTGCATATGCATGCCACACATCGCCATCTAATTAATGGTAGTCTAGAGCCTAAAGACACAGTATTTCTTATCAGTTTAGAAATAGCAGACAGATGCAGGAAATATGGTGTCACGCTTCTCGGAAGAATTCTCCTTTGTGCAATTTGTTCACTTTATCTTAGTCAAAAAGGAGTGCAGTATATTCAACTTAGGGAAGCACTCGGGCTTTGTATGCTCTGAGCATGGCTGTGCCCACTAGGGCATAAGTCAGTGAGCGTCACCCACCCACTCCACCTTGCCTTACCCTGCTGCCCTACCAAGAACTTCAGCTTCAGGAATCTCCAGGGGCATTGCATATGACACCTGAGCCCCAGTAGAATAGGAATAAAACATCCTTCTGGTTTCCCCAGGACCTCACATGGTCCCGGAAAGGTCAGACCCTTGTATATTTACTGGCACTTTTGCCAGGTTAAGGCAAAGCAGGCTTGAGTACACAGCAGCCAAAAGCAGCACTGCTTCACCAGCACAGCTTCTGTGCATTCCTCCAGATCATTTAATGAGAAAGTCACTACCTTTACATCCAAAATCCATTCCAAATCAATATTGTCTTAGCATATTCATATTTTAGCCACCTACCTGCTGTTTGCTTGCGACTCTAGCAGAACCCCAACTCACCTGGTTTTCCTCCTGAGTCTCCTTCATTGATGTGACGTTACATGCCCGGAAAGGGCTCTACTTCCTGGCAGACCCCACCACCCTGGGACAAGCCCATTGGCTTACTCTAACTGACTTATTTGGAGGTGACTTCACGAGTTGTTGCAGATTTCTCCTGCATGCTGTGAGCGTAGGCAGCGAGGGTGGTTGGGAAATAGTCACGACAGTAATGTGTGATGTCCTGAGCTCCAGGGAGAAGGTTTTCATCTCCTTTTGGAACACTCCAGAGAGCTGTTTTTCAGGCTGGAGTGGCACACATTATTGATCTGCAGTGGCAGTGGAATGTTTTGGGTTTCCTTACTCTCTATTTTCATGTGTAGGTAAAAGGAAGCCACTGCCTGGCATCACCTGCCAGAAATATGGAGAGACAATTCTGTTCTGAGCAGAAGGAAATGTCTGTGAAAAATCGTGTTTGCAAGCATCTCAGGGAAAAAAGATCCCCCTCATCTCCTTTTTCATCATTTACCGATGCTTTATGCACAGTTTCAAAAGACTGGCTAGGGATTACACCTTCTTCTCTTCAGCCAGGCTGAAGTGTAGATGTGTAACTATTTGAGGGAGGTAAAAATGGAGAATACACTAAGGTTTTTTGTAGGTGACTACCCAAGAACTGTTTTAAGTTTCCGTGTTTGTTGAAGTTTTCTCCTTATAATGTCATTATAAAGGGAGGTACAGGCTGTGTTGCAGGTGCAGAACATCCCATGTTACCTCCTGCACAGGCATGATTGTATTGTCCCTGAAAGACTGCTGGAAACAGAACTCACCAGCACCAATTAATTACACCCTTTCATTACACAGATGAATTATACTGGCCCCAATCAACAGCGTTAATGAAATGTCATTTACTCAAAAGCCACCCCTTAAGCAAAGCGTGCTGGTGACACTGAGCCAGGCTCCCACTATTGGGGCATGCCAAGGCAAAGAACTCGCTGTTTGCCTCTGTGGGTGATGCTGGAGTTACGGCTCTAATGGCACCGTGGTGGGGATGGGCAGAGCATCCCTGGACCAGCACCCCTGGATAAACAGAGTATTGCTGGACAGGCAGAGCACCTCTGGATGGGCAGAACATCGCTGCGCCACCGCCGCCGTGATGCTGAAAAAGAGCAAACTTTGGCTCTGCTCCATTTTCAAAATGCAACTATGTAAAGGTCACAGAGGAGGAGATGAAACTAGGAGTTGTAATAAGGAAGGAGAAATAAAAAATAATGACAGAAATAAATTGTCATAAGAGGGGATACAGTTATGATTTATTGTGATATTCTACAAATTTGGAGGTGATTAAAAGCCACCTAAAATTCACATTAACAAGTCACATAAAAATGGAATTAAACTAGTGGGCATAATGTGGCAGGGTATAAAGAAAAATCATGACAGAAATAAATTGACAGAAGAATGATACTATTCAAGTTTTACTCTGTCGCGTCACACTGACAGGAGACTAGTATTTTAATTTCAGAGTTGTGGTTGAGTTTTTGGAGTTCATTAAAGGCCCACATTAAGAATCTCATAAAAGTGAGAAGAAATTAGTGACCATAATGTGGCAGAGGAAATAAAGAAACAATAATGACAGAAATAAATTGACAGAAGAATGATACACTTAATGTTTCACTCTGACACCCTCTATTAATAGGCCGCTGCAAGCTGGAGCAAATGTCATTCATATTTTAGCCAAAGTATACCACTAATTAGGCTGGCTTTCTGCACTGGAATTAAATTTGAGATCCCTCACCTTTAGAGTGGGATCATTTGAATTCGAAAGAAAAGAGCTGGTGACAGAAAAAAAAACTTTCTGCTCGGGCTCTTCTAATGAGATAAAATTCCCCCTTCTCCCCATTTCCTAGCTATAATTGCTGATTATGTTGTTACACAGGAGCGGCTCTCCGCTCTCTCCTCCCCATCATTATGATTTAGTCTGGCATATCGGGGTGCTTCAAACACGGACTGAAGTGGTTTGAGTCTAATTTAGCACTCATTTAGGCCGCAGGTACCGACGAAGGTAAACACCGCATTGTTATAATTAATTACCCCTTAGGCCTAGCCAGGCCAGCTCTGTTTCAGCTGACCCTTATAATAATAAGGCTTAGGGGCATATTGTATTTCTTTTGACAGATTAATTAGAAATTCAGCCGTGGAGGTACAAAGCAACTCTGTCATGAATATTTAAATGGACTGACACAAAAAATCATGAAAGGGCTGCTGAACTACATGACAGACAGGGGATATTAGCCAAGTGATTCTAATCAATAATCTCTTGATCTCTTACATATTAATACACTGCCTGCTGTTATTAAGCTCCATAATAAGGAAGGGGAGAGAAAGTTAGTGTAGCTCTGCTGTAGGGCTCGCCGGGCCCCCAGTGTATACACTAACTGACGGAGAAAATGCACAGAGGAGCCGAGCCTCAGCCTCTTCAATCTCATCCAATCTTAAGGAATGGCAGCTCTGAGCATCGCCGGCCGGATAATTATTGGCCCTGACAAGGTGAAGGCGTTTGCAGGCAAATGAGATGGGAAGTAGGATAAGTCCCCAGACCACCCAGCGCAGGGCACGCTCAAAACCAACCGCGCGCTACCATTTGGGCTTGTATTTGCTTTAGCAGGGGAAATATGGGAATCACAGTGCTTTTGAGTCGTGTTGAAGGGTCAGTGACAGTCGAACACTGGGAGCTTGCTGTTACTGTTGTTAATGTTAACTTTAACACCAAGTCAACTGGATTTACCCCCGGTCCCTTTGCTCATCTCCTATAACATCAAGGCCACTGAGTGAATTAAGCAGTGTAGTAGAGCTGAATATCATCTAAATTCATTACAGCCGGTTCCTCCTGTAAATGGGGGAGAAAGCTACGCACGTTGCTCTGGAAATGTGCTGCTGCCACATAACCAAAGGCTTTCTTTGTGCTGCACAGGCGCAGGGTTGGGTACAGAGTTAACCACAGCAATGCACCGGTGCAGGATAAAGGGGGTTAGTGTAATGAGAACTGTAAGTATTCGCAGAGCTAATACGTTCTGTTATCTCGAAAAAATGATCCCCACAATGTGCTCATGTGGTGCGAGAGAAAGGCCTCAGCTGGAAAGGGAACTGGACCAGCTCCAGTATCTGGCTAAACAACTTAAAAAAAAAAGATTAAATGTCGGGAGCGGGGAGTGATTATTAACATATTTAAATTGCACGCACACAATGTTCGGATGGAATCATAGGGGTCATATTAGCTTTTTAAAAATTGTTTGAGTCAAAATATTGCAGCCAAAATATTAGATATACTTTCCCCCACCCCCTTTTTGGTTTTGTTTTCATTGAAAGTGAGTCCTGGGTTGGTGTTTACCAAAGGTCTCCTGCAGCCCTTCCCACCACGTGCTGCTGAGGACAGGAAGAATCTGGATTTCAGAACTGGATTTGCTTAATCCAGAAACCCTCACAAAGGTTGCAGGACTCGCAGTGAATAAGCCTAATTTTTGTGAGAAATCTAAGTGGAGGAGAGGGTTGGAGGACATATCTGTATACAAGAGCACATTTGATGTCATCTAACTCCCACAGCCTTAGCGCTCCACTTCTAACTAGTCCAGACTGGAACTGATAGTGATATCACAAGCCTCTTAACCTCTGATAACTCATCCCACACTTCTACCCTAATTTTGTTCTGATTAGGTGTCTCAGAGCTATCTACAAGAAAAAACAAAAAAAGCAGATTAAAGTGAAAAAACAGTGGGAGCAGCTTAATGAGCAACCTCAGAAGTTCTAAGACCCCAGTGACACCAGGAGAAAACTTTGAAGAGCTGTGAAACCAATCTTGAGCAGGTGGGAACTGTCCTGGAAATGGAGGCAGCCCTGAGAGGCTACACAACTGCTAACTTCTCTTGTAGGTGCTGCAAAAAGGACTAAAAATGTTTGCATGAGTACTAGATTCAGGTTTGGGGTAGAAGGGAATAGTGCCCAGCTGCCTAGTATGCTGTGACAAGATGTTATTTCATGTTGTGATTGCACTTTGAATGGTTTCCTAAACACTGTTTTAAAAATCATACTTTTGTGGGCACAGTGCCATCATATAGTGAGTATAAAGCCCTGTCCCATTTACAGGCCTCATCTGGTGAAGGCTGCTTTGAATGAACTCAGTTAATGATTTGAGTTTTGCAGGAGTGCTCAGTTAAAAATACAAAAATGTTAAAAGTGCATTTACATGTGAAAAAAACCCCTAACATGAGTTTATCAACATTTATATTTGCAGGTCACACTTTACTTGCACTTTTAAGTTTAAGTCTAACCCCTCTCATTACTTCAATGCTGCTTTTAAACCTCTAATGCATATTTAAGTGGTAGTATTAAAAAACTGTGTGTCAACTGCCATTGATGTGCGATGTAGGGCACTGACCCTTTGAACGCATTATCATGTCATTGGACCCATTAAATGTAGCCATTTCTGTTGCTCTTAATTGGGTTGTGCAGCATGTAGCGGTTGCAAGTGGTTACAGTTTATGCTATGAATTATAATAACAATAATATCAGTTCGTGCAGCAGACATCTATGTGGGTACCAACCGTATATCCTCAGTGATTGCTGAGAGTATCACATCTATTCAACTTGTCACCCCTCCCCTTTAAAAGTAATAGAGGTTTAATTTGTGAGATCAAAATCAGCTTGTGGTCTCTTGTCTGCCTATGCCTCTTAATTAAGCAGAGCTTCATCTTCCAAAACAGTGTTACTGGTCTGTTTCTGCTCATGAAATAACGTGCTGTTCCCTATGAATCAATTTATTTAAGTATTTGGCCCTGAGAAAGAAATCAAATACATCCTATCTGCTTTTGGTAGGAAACTTCAGCTTCTCTGTCCCCTTTTTTTTTTCTCTTTCTTTCAAAAAATTCGATGTCAGAATTCATTTGGACTAAAGCCAGGGTATTTTATGGCAAGTTTCAGCAGCTGAAAATATTTGCATCTGATTTATAAAGTTTTGTGAATCAGTGTAAATGTGAGACAGAGCCTAACGACGGTGGCACTGCCTGCCATGCTGGTACAATTAAAGGTTGGCCCAAGCTGAGTCCCTGGCATGGAAGCAGCCTGAACTTTGGATATCAAGTTGTGTTTTCAGGGGCCAAATCAAAGCTCTGGGCCCTAACACTCCTGAAACACAAAGATTTCTGGAGCTGGCTTGGAATTTTATAGCCAGGATCCATTTCCAATAATTAGCACAGTTTTCTTTAAATATCAGTGGAAGCCATGATGTTTTATCATTTGCAGCTGGACATGCATGAGTACCTTTCTCGCTGGTCTGGTCCTCCCAAAGAACAGATAATTAAGAACAAGGAAAACAGACTCCAAGCAAATGCCAAATTAAATGTCCAAATGCAAAAAGTGTAGTAATTGCAATAGTAACAGTGGTGATGACAGCAACGATCATTTCTAGCCTAGCAGTTTTGTTTATAAAAATCTTAATAAAAGGTGCAGAGCTGGAAACAAATAACTTTACCTCAGCCCTTTTATTGCAAAAACATAATAAAGTGAAAGCCAAGAAATAAATTCATTGCAAGTCATACTAAAGGTTTTGGACTGAAGTGAAGCTGTTACAAACTACATCTGTAAAAATTGTGTAATTATTATGGGTGGGTAAAATCTGGCAAGAATTATTTTCTTAAGTAAAGCGTAAAAGAGAACAGATGTGCTGTAACTGACACATTTATTTTTTGCCAGTTTCACTAATTCTATACAAAAATTTGATCTCATTTATCATATTATTGAATGGATTTCAAATTAGCGAGGTAATGGTGACTTTTTTCGCTGTCCCAATTTTAATGCCTGAGAAAAAAGGGGGTGGGGAGGGTTGTCTCACAGAAAGAAAATTAATTTGTTTTATTGGGCACTGAAAACCCAAGTCTTTTGTCAAACAGAGAAGAAAACATATATTTGGAGGGAGAGCTAGGTCACTAGTTAAATGTCAAGGTCTGCTAAAATCAAAAGGTAGGAGGAGTGGGTGACAATGAAATCTAAGTAGAAAACCATAAATGTAAAGAAACACCACTATTTCTGGGCTGGAGTGGAATGAGAAAAATGGCCAAAGACAGAGATAGGCAGCCTGGGTCTGGAAGTAATTATGGCCAAGTGAAGACAACTGAATTCCATATTACTTTGGTAGATGTCTGTAAAGGCAGTTTGGGGAGGTATTTTGGTAAGGTTTACTTTTTGGAGCTTAGCAACATAAATTTGTTGTCACTGAACTATTAAATAAAATAGACACATGTTGGCAAAGTATGCACAGCCGAGAGATGGAACTGATTAAGGGACAGCCTATGAAATAATAGCTTAAATGGGCCCACTGCAGGATTTTAATATCCCATGACAACACTCAATTGTCAAATTCTGCTGGAGTGTCCAGGATGCTACTAAAATTAAGCCAGAAATTCCTAGATTTATTCTATTTTTTTTACAGCTAAGAACAGGAAATGCCAGTAAGCTGTGAGAATCTGAGCAAGAAACAAGAAACTGGGAAGAAAAGAGGATGGCCTAAAATTTTATGAGTTTTCTGCCATTAAATCTATAACAAATGTCTTTCACCTACACACGATAAAGAGGCAATGTGGGATTTTAATTGGACTTTTGGCTTTTCTTCATTTGATTTAAACCTAGGTAGAATTTCAAACAATAACACTGGAACACCTGGTTAACACGTTAGATGATATGTATAGTTGTAAATTGTGGTTTTAATAGGTGCTCACTGGGGGATTGCAAAGGGTCCCATTTTTCGGCTTGGCAGATATTAAAAAAAGTTCATGAACTACTGGGATTTAAAACCCACTCACATGATTTTAATATTACACCAGTAATGTAATTTGATAATTTGACCAAACTTGTGGCCAATTTGTGGACAGAGAAACTAACAGTCACATTATGTGATTAAAGGACCCTGATACAGAACTAAGCATGATGCCCATTGTAATTTATTGCAACAGGCGAAGCTGAAGAACAGCAACAGTTACTGAAATCTGATAATCATCATATTACACGGGCATAATCAAAGAAATGCACAGAGAAAGTCTGCTTCCAAGAACAAACACAACCCACAAATACACTTTGTACTTCACTGCAAGAGCAATGTGCAGCAAACCTGTTTGGCACGTAAGATTTTTCTTCCTTTCCAGTTCAAGAACAAGGACTCATCAGGCTTAAAAGACACCAGTCACTTGAAATGACTTTTATTAAGCTTTTAAGAAACTTGAGTCTATTTGTCCCATCTGAATTTGCATTCAGGCTTTAGACCTCCTGCATAGTGAATGGAGAGAAGAGGACTTCCAAACTGAAGGCTCATTAATGGAGCAAATTTGGATAAAGGACTGCACATTTGAAGGGAATCATGCAGTCACTCCCACTTACAGCTCTGTGTTTCATATTGCAAAGGTCCTCTAGAACATGAGCTTGAGACAACTCAACCCACATGAGCCCCTGTGACCCTGCTGGCTACCTGACCCTATAACTCTATTCTCCCCAAAAGGCTGATGAGATCAGGGTGATGCCCAACATAAGATGCCATCATCTAGTTGAGAGGACTACCAGATGGGTAAAAATCCATGTGATTCATGGGGCTAAGCATCATGGTTTGTGGTGAGTCTTCTGGCCAGGACCACATATGGGATTGTGGCACCTATCCCAAGACAGTTCTATTAGATATCCTCACCCATGGATGGGATAGCAATGAAGCAAACTCTTCACAGGTCCCCCAAAGACACTCAGCTGAGGGATGCATCCATCAGATCCAGGCCTGGGCTGTCCCCAGAGAGCAGCAGGATGAGGCTGAGGGAACCACGTGAAACATTGCACAGTCCCAGCAAGCACTAGCACTGGCAGTGACAGCAGCAGTGCAGCTCCAAAGCACATGATGTGGAGACAGGGTCCTCAGCACCAGCTGCCTTCCCCTAAAGACTTCATCCTGCTCCCTTCTGCCTGCTAGCCCAAAGCCTGTCGTACTTCAGAGCAGCTCAGTCCTTGAACTTGTCTCTGCTCCCAATTTAAAAACTTAAGTTAGCAAACTGAATTCTGACTGTGACTATCTCCCCCTCCCTTTTAGAGTTAATGCTGAAGAAACCTTGGCGATACAGTTTTAAAATGTCAGAGCTCATTTGTTTTTCCTGGAGTATTTTCTCCTTTCATGCATAGCAGCAAAGTTTTCCTCTGATTTTCACTTGCCTCACTGTTAGTTCATGCGCTTCCAGCTCCATCTCCCTGCCCCATTCCTTTTGTTGTATCTCTGCTTTAATCATACTTGATGTTTTTGTTTAGTTTCTATGCATCTTCGTTGAGTTTCTTGAGCAAGAAACCTCAACCCACAAAAACTTTTCCCACGTCTCCTTTTCTCTTTACACTCCTGCTGTAATTGTACACCTTGCTTTCCTCCTCCACTTCCACACTTAGAAATCTTTCATAGATAACAAGACCTCCCCTAGGCCCTGATTCAGCAGAGCACTTAAGCATGTGCTTAACTTTAAATACCTTTGTAAAAGCTTTTGCTGAATCAGGATCTTAGCGTTTCTCCTCATCTAACTGCTGTTCTCCCATGGTTATTTCAGTATTTGCTTACAGGAAAATCTGAGCACAGAGTTCATGGATGATGTCAGCATTTTTTTTTTTTTGCCCCATCCAGCTGAAGTATTTAGATGCACTCAGCGTAAGAGTGAGGCAAACAGGATGCAGCAGGTAAACCAGTGCCCATCAGTCTCTATACTCTGTTATTCTGTCTAAAAAAGTTTTGTATGCTGCTACTATTAGGTCTGTTCCATAAATGACTAGTAGTGGTAAGGATGACAAACTTCCTAGGATAAATTGCCATTTAAAAAATGTGCAGTGTTTCATCTCAGTTTCCATTAAGAATTTTAGATTTAAATATCAGCTATACTCAACTGCCTGATTTTTACAAATTTAGTCCAAATGGCTGATATATTGCTAGGCAGCAATATATATTTTTTCCTTAATAGCTGCTAAATACAGCTGTTTTTTAAAAAAGGATTATTGTCCTTAATAAACTGTTGATACATTAATGTTTAATTTCAGGCAGTACGTTGACGAGTCTGTAATTCATTTTAAAAGATATCATGGACCGGTGCAAATATGACTGTAATTATTCATTGCAACTGGAGTCAGCTCTAGTCCATACCAATCATGCCAAACACAACACTTCTAATATTTTTTTTAATACTCTGCTTATAAGTATATCCTTTTACTTTCAAACTGCAACTACATGAAAAGTTATTGAACTGTGAGGTGAGTTGCAGTCTTAGTGTGATTTGTAGAGTCTTCCTCCTTCTTGTGAGCATGAGGAGGTCTGATCTTGTGAGAAGAGTTTTCTGGGCTTTTCCTGATGGCTGGTGGTGTATTCAGAAGCCAAACTTATAAAAAAAAAATGATGTGAGGAAATGCAGATGGAAAGGCATGACACTCCACCACGTTACCCTCCCATCATCGTTACCAACTGTGCCATGTGATGAAAAAGGGCTGTTAAATTTAAAGCAGGAGAAAACAGGACCATTATACTTAGTACTTCTTTCCTGCTTCACATTCAAGGTTTTACGTAGTTCCCCACACTCCATGTAACACCCTTCCTTTCTCTGTGCTGAAAGACTGAAAGGCTCAGAGGAAACTGAAACTAGAGAAACCTTGACCGTAATATTTGATGTCTGTGAGAAAAACTGGTAGAAGAAGGAACTTGTTTGTCGATCTCTCTAAAGACCCATCAGCAAACCTGAAAGTACAGGACAAACACAAAGGACAAAATGATATTAGATGGATTTTCCTCTTCAATAAACATTTTGTGCACATTCAAGTTAAATAAGGGACAGACCAATAATTTTTTTCTTTCCCCTGCAGTAACTTGATGAGTTGTAAATTATTTTTTGAAGCTTTTTCTTCGTCTCCTGGCTCAGGTGGGAGATGAAGATGATGTTTTCGATAGGGTCACGTCAAACAAAAAAGAGAACAAACACCCTCTTGTAGGATCTAGTACCTGTCTGAGTTGGATATACATTTGGGGATAAATTGTAAAAACATATTAAAATTTCTCTGTGAGTCCCACTTTCGCTTTGATGTGTAATGTGAACTGCTCAACGGATGATGGTGAGGCTGTGAGTATTTGGTGCTCATTAAACCACTGTTATCAAAATATGGTGTAACTTTACCTCAATAATGTTACATCTCTCTCTCTCTCCCCAGGCTAAAGCTCTTCAGGGACTAGAAAGTATTTTCTTTATTTTTGAAATTCACTTAGCACGTTCAAGATTTTATTAGAAGTAAATAATGATTTTTAGAAGACGACATTCTCTCCCAAATGCTAGGGAAGTCTGGGATTAGGCTGAAACATACTGTTCAACACCACAGGCCGTTCTCCAGCACTGAGTTTTGAACTGAAGTATAGAAAAATAAACAAATTCCTACTTATATGCTGAAGGTTCAACACTGACCTAATGACTCCATGGGAAGCTAGGGTCATCCCAATAGATTCATATGAATAAGTCTGTGTTTAAAGGGATGTGAAGAGATCTGTGTGTTGCTGGCCAGCAGACTAGAGTGCAAAATTGTCCCCAGTAGCTTGGGGAAGTTACTGAGAAAAAGCTTGTTCTAAGATGTCATGCACTAGAAATGGGAGTGGATGTATCAAAATGATTTGTTTTAATGAAATATGCTTTCACTATCAGTTAATACCAAGACTGTGGAGAAAAATCTGATCTTCTAAGAGGCCCAAGCCAAAGCAAGACAAATTAATCTCAATCAGATCCAATATGATATAATGCATATTACTGAATACTGGAGTCCTGATGGCCTGATAAACTCCCTGGAAAGTTCTAGTAGTCACACAAATGTCCATTTTTTCCATGTTCACCATTGCTAATACATACACAGTGCAGACACAGTGCTCGCACTGGAAGATGACAGGGTCTCTGAAGGCCCAGCCTGAAATCTTTAGCAAACCCCATGTGTCTTTCATTCATTTCAATAGGAAACGTCGTGGGACTCCTGAGATTCCATTCATTTTTTCAAGCAGTTGTACTAAACGTGTCTGATTAAACTGCATGCAGCATGATGCGCGCTCTGGAAAGAAAGTTTCCTCTTCACAGCAAACCACACAATTTGATAATACTCAGGCAATATTTAGAGAAGAGGCTTAACTGGGATATTCCTCATCATGGGTAATACTGGGTTATATTTTACAACTTGTGAAAAAAAGACATGCTGTAGAATCATGTAAACATTGCGTGTTTCATTCCTGTACACTAGTAAATAGCAGCAGAACTGGTACTATTAAATGTTCAGTTTATACACATACCCAGATACCTCTCCTCCTCTAAATCAACAGTTTCCCTCCAGAGTGATGTCAATAGACTGCTGCACATGGTACTTTCTTTTTTTTAATAATATCTTCATTTTAATGTGGATATTGCCTTTTCACCTGGGAGCAGGGCTCTATTGAAATTCTAATGGGAGAGCGTATTCTTTAACATGAGAATACCAAGGGCCTGCCTAGCAGTAGACGTAGATGCGGAGCAGAATGAGAGACGGAGCATTAACTGATTTTTCTCCCTCCAGAAGAGGGGCCTATGCAGGTCAGGCTTGCAGAGTTTTTTCCCTTCCTATTTCCCTTTAGTTTCATAGCAACAATAATTTTAAACTTTATATTCATCTGAGGAAAAAGGAATCCAAATGCACCTGAATTACTGTACTGTACAAGGGAATTTAATTAAGAATATACACATTAGAATTTCAGTGGGAGCGCCTATTTAATGTTACTTTATTAAGCCTTCTATCAAACCCCTTTTTTATGTATATCAGTTGATATACAATTAATCTGCTCTCTTGTGAGAAAAAAATAGCACCTGAGGTGGATGAAAAGTGTCAGATTATAATAATTATAAGCAGCTGTTCACTTGGAATCACCTCTGGCCTACATGGGGGATGCTGTGAGCTACCACTTCTCACAACAGACCACCTCATTAGACTTGACCTTCCCAGCTGGGTATTTCATTTGTGTTTTTTTAATGGGTTTGTATACTGCAAATCTCAGCCCTTCACCAAGGCTAGCTCTTTGTTGCTGTAACAAAAGGCAGCAATGCAACTTTAAAAAAAATGCTGCTACTGTAGGCAAGCAAAATGACACTGGTGGTGTAGGTGATTCCCTGGTAAGGGGCTGGTAATGCAGAGTGTACTGCTTCTTGGGTAAATGCATTTTTCTTAGCTTTCAGGTAGTTCTGCTCTGCTTGGTCGTTAAGTGTTAAAAAAGAAATGTTTGTGCAGTTCTTGCAGTGATTCTTGGCATCCCAAACTCTGATGTCTTAAGAACAAACAGCACTGAAATGCCCAGAGAGAGATCCACATCCATGGCAGAGAGCATCCCCCTGCCAGGCAGCGAGGGATAAACCTACACATCTGTGGACCAAACTGAGGACCAATTTGAGAGAAATTTTATCTGTACATGAGTTTGTGAATATGCCTGCGTGTCCATGAACAAATGTATACGGAGATACAACATTCTCACACGTACGTGTTGTGCACCATATATTTGTGCACGTGTACATATAAAATTAAGAGATTAAAAAACCTTCTGAACAATATATCTGGTTTCTTTCCCCCTTCCATTTATGTTTGTAATAAACTCACTCTCATACAATTAGCCTCAATTGTTTTTATATCTTCTGAGGCAATAATATAGGCAGCCTGGGGAATACAGTAGTAATCCGTATACCTGTGTTCATTTACCCAAATCACTATGGTTACAGCCAGGGCAAATTGTTTACTGTGAGAATCTTTGGAGCCCCTTTCCAGATACTAATGACCTTTCTGTTCATCCAATAACATCAACAAACCAGGGAGGCTGCCCACACCATTAAAGCCAATTGCCTCTCAAGTTACTGAGGGAGTTGTGCTTTTCCTCATTTATTTTCTCTCATCTGATGTAACTCACATGCCACTTTCTTGTCTTTAAAGAAGGGGAAAAACTGTGGATTATTGATTTGCTTCTGAACAGAAGACCAACCTAAAAGCCCCAATGAATTGTCACTCATTATTGAAATTACTGAACACTAATTAAACTGGCAGCTCAAATCCCAGCAGGCCACACTCATCTGAAGCTGAAATTCAGACACTTGGACAGTGGAAGAGAGAAAGCGCTAGCAACCACCAGGATTGTAATAAGCTTTGCATTAATTTTTGTTTCTTAAAGGTACATACAAGGTTTGTTACAGAACAGGCAACATACTACCTGGACTGAGTTTAGATTAACAAGGCATTTTTCCTGGTTCGCTTCCAGGAGGCATTGTTTCAAATGGGAATCCTATGGTTCCCAGACATTGCTCCCTTCCTCATCTGACAAACAGCACAGCATTGGGTTGTGAAGACTGACTCTGGTGATGCTGGCAGAGGAAAGAGTTTAACGTTTAAATTTGCTTGCTGAGAGGAAACTGAGTCAGAAAATACACATAGCCAAAAACCTGTGATACTGCCCAGGCTTCTTGAGCAATAATAAATGCTACAGATCATCTAGAATTCATAGAGCCCAATTTATAAAAAAAATCTTTGGCCCATTTTCACAGGATGTTCAAACTACATATAAATTATGCATATCCATGGTTAATCAACCTCATTTTTTTTTTTCTATGCCTGAGAAGAAACCCTTCATTTGTTCAACTTCAAAGAGGGCAGAACAAGGAGGGAGAGGGCTGGGTATACAATTTTTACTCTGTATTTATGAACAAGACTTTATGGTCATGCTGCCAGTAGTGAGGGAAATGAAGAAGAGACCTGGTTTCAGTCACCCCTTAGATATCTCACAGTTTTTTAGCACTATGTAATAGTGAAAGGACTGGGAAAATAATCACTACAGACACTTATGAGGAATGTTGGATCTTGGATATTTATAATCTATTCTCTTGAATTATGGCTCCTGCTGTTACAGGGACGTACACATATTCGGCACTGCATATAGAGTGCCCTTTATAAATATGGTTTACTATGTATGTTCATCTCATGCCAGAATTGGTTTGAAAGAAATTGCAAAACAATTTTCACTCTTCTCTCTCTATATGAGCTCCTACTAAATTTCTCAGCACCTGGTCCTTGGGACACAACTGGCAGAAGGCTTATGAGTGAAAGCTGGGGAAAGAAATCTTTTAGGCAAATATCACTCTAGATGAAACACTTTGTGTGTTTCTGAGCAAAGCAGGGCCCTTTTTCATCTGACAGCCACAAAAAATTGAATCTTGCTGCTTACACTAGAGGCTGGAATTGTTTTAAAAGTTTTGCAGGGAGCAGATCTGCATGGTGTAGGCACTGAGAGTTTCTTCCAGCAGTGGAGTGTTTTCTGGAAGTTTAAGTAATATTGTTAATTATGTAATTCTTCTAATAAAACATTAATTGTTTTTTAGAACAAAAGGATGCACAGATATCACCCTTCTATATTTAGGAGTGGAAACTAAGCTGTGGGGAGTGACTTAGGAAAAAAAAAAGAGTGAAAATGCTTATTTCCCATTACATTCTGCTTAACTTCCTAGGTGATAATGTCCCTTGTGTCATTGAGTTTGTCCTGCTTCAACACCATGAGACCTAAGGAGAAGTAATTGGCAGTGATATGAATATGTGAGACTCCTAGATGGGTTATGCTCTCCAGTCTCATTTGATGTTCACTGCCACACAAGGTCCCAGGTCGATGCAAACCAGAAGGCACACATATAAAAAGATGCCTTGGTGATACCTGAGTTTTTTAAATAAATCTGAATACCTGGAGTCTTTAAGAAAAAATCATCAAACAATCTATAGCCTTTTCCCAGCCTTTGTTTCAGTGTCACCTGAATGAGGGAACAGGTTGGGATGACTGTGAGTGCAGGCGCATGGCAGAACCATACAGACATATCGTGACTGTCTCTGGACCTAATCCTGCAAAGTTCTATGTACCCAAATACCTAGAATTGTCACTTTACTTTTGAACACTTGAATGGCCTAGGTGTGTGCTTAAAGCTCTAAGCTAAACTGAGCCATATATGGGCACCAGGAGAAACCTGTCTTCAAGGGCAGCTTCTTGTGGCAAAAGGAGCCAATTAACAGTTGTATATTCAACAGCTTCCGAAACCTGAGCTCATCTGAACTTATTCTTACTGCCGACATGAATTTCAGCTTCTGTAGTGGCATAGAGACAGAGGTGAGCATTTACAATGGCTTTGCCATGGCTGTTAAGTGCTGCCATTTTACTGTATTTGGAAGGGAAGTAGTTTAACAAGACTGCTATCAACAAACAGCACAATATTTCCAGGTGTCAATTTTGCCAGTCACAGTCAAGAGGAAAATAATTTCCATATGCTGGCCTTGTGTCTTGATTTTTATAGGGGTCAGAAGGATATTTATTCCCTAGAGCAATGCTCAGTTTTACTAAAAAAAAACCAATAATGCTTCATATTTTCTTAAAATCTTGGGTTTAAACCAAGAATGAGTTATTTAATTCTTTTCTTAAGTAAAAATTGGGACAAACAAATATTTATTTGTTTTAAAATATCCTCTGTAGCATTACAATAACTGGTTAGAGCATAATGCAATCCTCCTCCATACACGAAGCATCTTTTTAATATGCCCTATCATGAAATTAATTGGACATTAAATAGCAGGAGAAAGACATATAATAAAACCTGCAGTTATCACAGTTCCCAGTGTGACAATACCCAAAGGTTTGAAGGTTTAGTTAAGCTCCAAAAGTTTAAATACTTTTCCAAACCTCATTGGGCTAGAAACGAGCCGGCTTTCTCATCAGGATTCCCAGTATTCCTGGGTTTGGCCGTGGCTACACAGACTGTCAGAAAAGCCTTTGTTACAAACCTCCACTAATCCCACTTGTGTCAAAAATGAGGAAATGCAGTGCTTGTGCACCAGCAGCGCAGAGAGGAAAGTTAATCATCTGGACTTTTTGGGAAAAAAATATGAGGTTTGGAATTATTCCTAACCAAAATGTACCCTGTCCTGATTAGACTTCAGAAGAAAAGATTAAGCAATCGCTTTTGTGTCGGTATTTGAGAAACTGGAAAAACTCTGTCCAAAGCATAGGCATGCCAGCTGTGACTGAGTACTTTAAAATCTTGAGCAGAAAGTGTCTCTCTCAGTGTGAATCAAAGCTGCTTAAGTTCATAGCTTTTTAAGACTCTTTGGACAGCTCTAATTTGGTTTCTGTGTGTGCAAAACAAGTGAGTTCAATGTGTAACAGAATGCTGAAATGATATCAGAGATCCCATGGAAATCAAAGACGTATGCCCTCATTTCCTTATAGAATTTCCTTATGGTGCCCTGGCTGCCTGGTTTCTTCCAGAAATCAAGGCTGCCTTTGTCCTTCTGGCATGTGCACATGTTATGTCAGGGGCTTCACTAAAACAGGACGGCTGGAAGGTAGCAAGTGTAGCCTGCAGAGAAGAATGAGCACCTATGGCTTGGGGGTACCTAAATCAGCTCACCAAATATCACAGAGGAAAATAATCTTTCTCAGGAAAACCCTTGTTTTATTTTTAAGTAAACCCCAGAGTTTGAAAATCAAGTAGACACTTAAAATAAACTTAATCTTCTCTAGAAAAAGCTCTTCATAGGAAAATAATACCCAATCCTTTTATTATTCTGGGAAATTTTTGCATCTAGCTGTTTCTAACACTTCCAAACTTTTATGTAATGCAGTGCACAGAAACGAGGCTGGGAGCAAAACCTGTCTTTTAAGACCATTACTATTGTGTGACAATATGGCTCTTCCCTGACTTTAGTTTTGACTTCCTGTGAGAATTAAACAGATTGAAATGTACTGAGTTTTGGAGTGAAGGGATGAACATCTTAATTAACTGCCCGGAGAGCTCTGTTCCTTGCTGGGTTGGCAGCATGTCATCTCTGATGGGCCTTTCATGGTCCAGAGGCAGAGAATAAGGTATGGCAAAGACATGAAAACTTCTTCAGGTCCTGTTTGTCAAAGTTGATAGCAGGCAATAGAGTGACCTTGCCAAATTTCTCTTGTTCTTACTTTTCAGGGGAATGTTGGGTTCCTCCCCCCGCCTCAAGACATAAATCAGGGAACAACATTGTGTTTTCTGATTCATGGTCCAGCTGAAAGCATCATGCAGCTGGGCAGAAGCCTAGCCAGCCTGTAACACCTGGGGCTGAGCTCTGTGGCTGAATGCTAAACAAGCACAGAATTTAAAGTGAATTCTAATAATAATGGTTCATTAAAAGTCTAAGCTAGCTGAGGTAACAAGATTAAAGTTGAAGACTAAATAAGAAAGTGTGCTTTGAAGAGTATCAAAAGTATTTTAAATTTTTGCATTCCTTTTTTTGGGGGGAATAAATATATGTATTTACTTCCAAATTGTTTTACATCTTTTGTTCCCATAATCTTCAATTTTTCAGTGCCTTTTTGTAGACAAGAGATGTCAGGCAAGGACCACCTAAAAAAATAGCATGTATGACTCAAAGATAGATCCTAATGATAAATGAAGGAAAGCCTCCTACTTCAGCTGAACAAAAGGCAACTGTCCAACACTTGCCAATCCAGAGGCAGAATTTAGCAGGTTCATTTTAAAATGCTTCTCCAGCTACTTCTTGGGATTGGTTTGGCTTGAGTCTGAAGAGGCAGTTATTTAAGTACTTGAAAGAGACTAAAGGCTCAAGATTAATCTCAAATACTCAAATGCATATCACCAGGTATTTAAAAAAATCCATGATTGTACTTGCACACACATGCCCATGAGTATATTTTCCAAGACATGTAGAGATGCAAACCCACGGATTGAAGATTAGAAATGAGCCACAACTTTTGAACTCAAATTTATGTATTTTAAGAGAATCTGAATAATGACCTTTCAAAAGAGTATAATGGTTTGATTTTCAGTGTTGTGAATACTGAATTTCTAAACACTTGGTGAATCGCATGCATGCTAATTCTTAAAAATAACTCTTTCATTTGTTTATACAGCTGATTGATTTTTTCTTTGATTCTACCTGTACGCATTAGAGCCTAGTTCCAATCTAAATTGAATGTAAAGCACTTGTAAAATCTTACAGGACTGTGCTCTAAAATTTGGCCAGCATTTATTAGTGAAGATGAACACTCAGACTTTTAGGCTGATATAGGAAAAGTAGGTATTTGTGAACTCAGTGTGGTTTCTGTAGGCAATTCCAATAGTCCCCATGTACCCTCACACCTGCTGCATGTGGAAGAAGAATTTAATGTGAAAGACTTGGTCTGATTAATACTAGACTTGAATTTTGGATCATCTGGAAAGAAAAACAAGGGCTTTTCCAGCTTGGAGTGATGCATGGACTTTGCTGTTTAGAAAATATAAGAAAACTTATCTCCCTTGTGTCATCACTGGGTTCCAAATAAAGCTTCCAGGATGCCCATGCAAATGTAATTTAATCAGTTCTTGTGTTATGAGACCATACAAAGAGAAGAAGTTAAATCAGACAACCCACAACCGGAATCTATTCTTTCCTCTGCGCATCTAAAAATACACTGACCATACAGAGTTCTGCAGAGGCTGGATACCCTTTGGCCAGCAACAGCTTGCCTCTTGCAACGCGAGGGCACGCCTTGCCAAGCACTAACAACATAAAATCTTTTGGCGCGTGTCCCATCCCTCCGCAAGGGCTGGGATCAGAGAGGATGCTCGCCCGTAACAGGTACCACCTGTGCTCCTCTCCCCTCCAGAGTCAGCTGGCTCAGCTTCCCCTTCCCTTGCCCAGGCTTCCAGTGGGCGGCAATGAGAAAATTGGGATTCCTGGCAAAACCATCCGGAGCAAGTCTTGCTCTTGATAGGCTTGAAAAATGGAATGTGAGGATTTTTTCCATCCAGACAAAAGGTGATTTTCAAGGACAAGTTTGCTAAGAATAAACTGAGTTTCTCCAGGTTTGAGCACATTTGGTTGTTGTTTAATATTTTATGTGTTTAGCACCTATCACGCAGTTCATGCTTCACAGGCAAACACAGAAGTGAAGGTTTTCACCCTTTAAATGTATAAAATAAATGACTGTCATGACCAACAAGCAGTAATGGGAAAAATAAAACTGAAAGAAGATCAGATGTTGCAGCCAGAGGATCATGTGTTTTTTCACAGCATTATTTCCGCACTTCAGAGGTAGGGGGGCAGTGTTTGATTGCCTGTTGCTTGTGCTTCACCATTTGCTTGTCTTTAACCTGGTTTCCAAGTGAAATGAGGCTTTAACAATTGCACACTCTGTAGGAGCATCTGTCGGTCTGTCAGTCCTCCCAGGAACCTTTTCAACCTGTCGCACATGTTCAACAAAATTTCACAGAAGATATCAAACTGCTGGGGGTTCTTCCCATGCTTGTAGATTTTCTGTAGGATAAGTAAACCTTTTGGAGACACTCTAGGTAACACAAGTGCCTTTTCACTCCCTCCATAGCCCACTGGCATGGCAGCAGTTGGTTTAAGGACAATACACATCCGTAATACAAGCAGGGAGGAACCTTCTTCAGTGCTTCTTATCCCATGGCTCAGTGTCTCAGGCTTGACATTGAAACAGAGTTGCAGAGCCTAGATGAATAAGTATTGTTTTGCCAACTTGCCTCAATGCTTTACCCATTCACTTAATAAAGATATTTCTGATTCTATCTTGTCCATGTTTCCAGTTAGGCAGCAGATTTATCAGGAGCTTAGGAAGAGTGCTTCATCCCCCATCCCGGCAGAAGGCAACTTTCTGAATTTTGTCAGACAACAAAGGAGATAAGATAACGTTTTGGTCCTATTAGAAGCCTTTCATGTTGGAAACTCGAACACTTTGCAGGAGAGCCCCTTGATTCTTGTGTTTCTTGCTTGATGCAACCCAGAGATAATATATCTAGAACCTTTTTATTATGTGTGGATAAACCTGGAGCAATACCTCCACACTCTTCTTGTCTCATAAGCACTTTACAAAGCAGATCCATATTAAGAATCACTTGATTTCTGAGCTGAGTGTGAAATACAAGGTCTTCCATTTTGCTATGAAATATAGAGTTTAGGGTTTAAAATAAAATAATTATTTGTTCCCTTGTCCAGTTCACAGATTTCTCTTGCCCTCTGCCTGTGTTATTATAACTGCTGGATTTACTTTTATTCTTATACATGTTTTCTTTCACAGCTTTGAGGGTCCATTTTATTGGACAGGGGCGAGCACTAATGCCCTGATGACACTTTGCCTGAGGGTTTCATATCCACACCTAGAAAGATGTTGCATCTCATTTTCCTATGAAGGTGTGCATCAAAAGTAGCTGGCTGCAAAACTCTCATGAATACTGGGACCTGTAAACCTCAGTAAGCAGCTGGGAAAACCAGTTGAGGCAGTTTGGGAACCCAAAGGAAAGTTATAGATTTATGAAATCCCTGGGGCAGCTACCTTTCCCAGTAACCATGACTACTAATTTAGTTTAGGGCTCAAATTCAAGTCCTCCTCTTCACCACTCACAACTCCTTAAGAGTTACCCACTTATCATAAAACATGAAACTTCAGAACAAACATGCTGTCAATAGAGGAAATTTCAGACTTGTGCGAATATATAGTTACTGCAGATGTTGTTTGGTCTGTGCTTCCTCATTTCTTTTGGGGGTCTGAACAGTTTGGATTCTTCTGCACTCACTCCTCATTTCTTCTCTTTCTTCCTCATTTGGATCCAGTGAGCTGAGTGAGGACAAGCAGCACCACTAAACTGGAGGGTCTCCCAGGCCTCTAGAAACAGAAAATATATCTGTGCCTCTGTGATTTATTGCAACATCGGTGTTTGTGTAGTTATTGTTAGGGGGGTTGTAACTATTTAAAACCCCATTTTCATATAGCTTGTTCATAAAAATTCACTCCAGGTTGGAGACATTCTCAGCAAAGGAATAGTTTAAAAGAGTAGAAAAAAACCCCCATCTCACAATATTTTGGAGGTTTTATGTCATTCTGTCGTAGGTTTTCTGAATTATACGTTTTGGCTTGTGTGTTTTCCCATGAAGGTCACATAAAGAGGAATTTAAATGGTAAAAAATAAGGTCAGGTAAATATCAGAAGGCATTTAAAATGGAATATGGGTGTAAATATAAGAATGTTCTGAAATTTTTAACAGTTAAGAATATTTTCAGAGTATTTTGATTATGCTTCTTCTCTGGAAATTTGCATTTTGCCTTGTGTTTCAAAACCAACAAAATGAAGTGACTGGTCCCAACTTCAAAGTTGAATGAAATCCATATAAATGAAATCTGTAAGTGATTTTTCAAGGATATATTTCTGCATTATGGTACAGTTTGACCTATGAACAGTCTTCAAAATACAGAGACTCACTCTAGTCAGATAGATAATGCCATAGGGCTACATTAGACCTTGGTCTTTGAGAAATATGTAGCACTCCATCTGTTTCCCGAATTAACCATGAGCCAGATGGAATTCAATCCTTTGTGGCCTTTCTTATCTAGGGAGGATAATAGGCATGGTTCAATATATCCTGTTTTATGCTGATTCAGGTTTCTTGAATTTGGCTGGGAAGGAAAAAGAAAGGCAATTTCAACAAAGATGCTGCTTTTGCTCACCTGTTCCCTTTTCACTCAAACAAGAGCGGCTGGTAGAAAACCAGTTCTGTCACTACCTTGTCAGACGAGGTGTTAAAATCCTTTATGGACACAACTCATAGTATGATCATTAACTAAAATTATATAAGTATATTTAAATAAATTTTGCCTTTACGCTAAAAATTTTGGGGTGCCATCCAGTCTTCCTTCTGATCCTGGCATCAAACTACTCATAACACCCACATAAGAAAAGATCTTGGAAGAAAGGTGTTCAGGTTTTTTTATAAGCAATTAACAAGTTCTAAATGGCTTGTGGCTAATGTAATGGTGATACCATTTATGCATAGTAAGTTGTTTACCATCTGTATTAAAGGACCCCCAACATCAGATTTGAGAAATCATCCGTGCTCACCTTTTAAGGCTACATCTCAGAAGAAGAGATCCTGTGCATTTCCTCTATCATAAAAGCATCTGAAACCACCGTGTTTTGAGCAAAGAGCTAACAGAAAAGGTAGTTTAAAAAATGTCTAAAGTGAACATTTTCCCAATGGAAAGACAAAGCTTAGAAGGGACTTTGCAAGGTTATAACTTCATTGCTGATCATCTCACCATCCAGAAACAGGTTAAATTGAATAGTCCATTCTCCCATTCCATCAGCCATCATTTTGTATGGATTTGTTACTTTCATGATTGTCACAGGCATGGTTTAAGTCAAATTTAAAATATGCCTGCTCATCTGATTAACTTCATACAAGATTTTTAATCCCTTGGAGGAGTGTCTGCCAAGCTCATGGCCATGCAGTCTGGTTGGGTACAAGATCCTCACAAAAACGGGTGTTAATTCAAGGGTGACTTGCTCCTTACAAGTGTCCCTTGTAGCATTGTGATTGTAAAGGTGGGAAATCTACTTAAGACCAGAATGGTTCAAAATAAGACAAATCCCACCCTGACATGCTTTGTTTAAAAAATGACCAAAATCTTACAATTTGAAGGGAAAGAATTAGATATTTACTGGGATAAAAACAACATGTAGTAACAGAAAACAAAACCACATAACAATCAGTTTTCATGGCATAAACCAGTATAAAATGGAGCGGAATCAGGAAAATCAGGAAAACCAGTTCTGGTTTTGCTCACTTTGGAGTTTGCGAATGATAAAGGTTACTGTTGAGATAAAATACTGTGCAAAATAGATTATGGATGTGATGTAACACTAGGTTCATCATCTGATCTTCCTGATGTCACCTGCCTTCCTGATGTTCCCTTGATGTCTGCCTGAGTTTCTCCACTAAAATTCTTTCTGTTGTCTGATTTCTTTAAAACTGTACATACTGAGGGAAAGCTGGGACAAGGTGCAAGAGTTCTCTTGCATTTCTGGGGGCTCTTGTCAAAGCTGAAGTTGAAAGTTGTGAGTTTTGTGCTCTTGAGCAGGATAGGAAGCTGGGGAGAGAACCCTTCCTCTGCTATCCCACCTTGGGGGTTGGGTGCCCCAGCGAACCTGTGGATATCCAGAGAGTTCACGACAGCCTCATGGGCAAGGAAAATATCCGGGCTTCAGGAAAAACTGGGGGCAAAAAAATTGTGAGCTTCTGTTGCTAAATATTTATTCAAAATCTCATTGTAAGATTTCTAAATTAAGGAAAAACTACATGGGTGGTTTACCAGTGCCTGGAAGTGTTATTCCTTTTTAGCACTGCCCTGAGATAACACCAGTTTCTGTCCTGGTGTGATTTTCATTCTCTACTTTACCCATTTTCTCCTACATAAGGACACTCAAGAGAGCAAAAGCAAGTCGACGTAAA